>NC_135317.1:108349485-108559485 GCF_048772815.1 Callospermophilus lateralis | reverse complement strand
CAGGTTGCTTTTTGGGTGCCTGAGAACTTGAAGTGGGGTGCTTGGCCACAGTAAAAAGAAATACCCCTGCACCAGGTGGCAGCAGCATTTGGCAAGATGTGGGGTAAGTCACAAACCCCAGGGCCTGACCCACCCCGAGGCAGCTCATTTCTGTGCTGAGCAGCCTCAGAGAATCACTGTCCATGCCCCTTGGTCCTTGTATCCTTCCCTAAGCCACTCCTGCCCTGTCCAGGTTGGCAGCCCCACTGTGCTCCCATATCTAGTCCACCTGACCAGAGCACATCACCGTGGACTGAGCTAATCCGGGCTGCTTGGTTTGCCTTGGCTTTGATGGGTCGGGGTGTCAAACTGGGGTGTATAATTGTGATTGTAATTTCTGTACTGTAGTCATGTAACTTTTTAAGAGTAGTATTATCGTATGTCATGTTATTTGAAGTCTTCTGGGTGTCTTGATCGTTATTGTGTGTAAGCAAAGGATGGGCTTTGTTTTTATTTTTCACTGGAGGACAAGATAAGGTTTTAATTAAATGGAATACCTTAAATGATCTGGTGAACATGGAGTGCCACCAAGACTGGGAGGAAATGAGACTTATACACCATAAGTCTAGCACTTTGTTATCGAGACTTCACTAGATGAAGCTTTCAGACAAATGAACTTTAGAAACATAATCTAGATGCAGCCTAGGTTGGTTTGAACCTGTGCTCTGAGTGGCAGGCCACCGTGGGAGCTGCTGTCCTCTTTCATCGGCTGAGGAAAGGCTGCTCTGCAGTGGCCCTTACAGCAGCCACTGGTGAGACTGGAGCCCAGGTCCCGGCTCGGCTCACTCTGTGTCCACAATGCTCCCAGCACCAAGGTGGTACTGATGTGCTTGTTCATGGTGAACAGATGTGTGCATCACCCTGATACCAGCACAGGTTCTCAGAACTTCTTGTCTTCCAGAAAGTACATGCCATTGTATCTGAGGAAAGAAGTCATGCTCCCTGCCTAATACCTTTCTAGAAAACTGTTTCTTCTTAGTCAGACATGGTGGCACATGGCTGTAAGCCCAGAAACTTCAGAAGCTTAGGCAGGAGAATCACAAGTTCAAGGCTAGCCTGGGCGACTTAGTGAGATTATATCTCAAAATAAAAAATAAAGGATACAGCTCAGTGGTAGAGCACCCCTGAGTCCAATCCCCAGTACTGGAAAAAAGAAAGAAAATCTTTCTTTAGGTTTTCATGTAGTTATCCATCAGTGGAGTCATCTGAGATGAGTCGACCACATGTAACTTGGGCAGTGTTCTCTGGTGCTCCAGACCTGACTCTAGGGGTTGCTTTTTGTGAGACAGAGACTCACTATGTTGTCCAGGCTGGTCTCAGACGCATGAAATCGACCGATCCTTCCACCTCAACATCCCTAGTAGCTGAAACTGTAAGTATGTGGCACTATTCCCAGTTAATTTCCTAATTCTTTAATTTCCAAAGAAAGGAAGAAAATTCTTCTCCCTATCTAGAATATTTCCCCCCAAAAAATATCAGTTGCAACCAGGGTTCAGTAGGTGGTAAGTTTTTGAAAAGTGAAGAACAAGATGTCTGAATGCATGTGAGGTGAGTGCTACTTCATGAGACTTTTGTGTCTGGATTAAAATAACAAGGCCTTGCCTGGCTTCTGCTCATAAAGGCACTGAGCACCACCCACCTTCCTCTTAAGAATAGAGCATTCTTCTAGAATGGAACAGTCTCTCACGAGATCAAGCAGGTTTCTGAATTCTTTCAACTTTCTTGATACGACATTTTTTAAAGATCAAAACAGCTCTTCAGCAAATGGATGGAATAATTATAAACCTAAAAATTGTTTTTGTGTAGAAAAAGGCCTTTGATTACACTGAAGTATTTCTTGAGCAGCCAGATGAACCTTGGATCCAAATATGTTTCTGGATTAAAAAATGTGTTTGACTTCCATCTGCAGAAGGCAGTCATTTCCAATATTATCTTTCTGTAGACTTTTGTTTATCTTCTTCCTTATCCATCTGGTGACAGCTGAATAAATTTAAAATCTCTTCTAGGATTCAAATGTCTCCTTAATGTAAACTACTTACACAGTGATATAGAAATTAAGGATTCTTTTTTTTTAGTTTAATAGAGATGGTGATGATCACTTAATGACTCCCTTGTGGACCCTGACTTATGTGACAGGAAGGCATTTTGCACTCTGGATAATGAGTCCGGACAGAATTCACGTTCAGCAGTTTGACATCATAGGCCCAAAGGAGTCAGCCCTACTGGGTGCCACAGCAGCAAGTACATAGACCCTGAAATCTAAGGACCTGGCTTCTTCCTGGTCCTGCAACCTACTGGTGTGTAATCTTGGATGAGTCACTTAAAATCTCTAAACCTGATTTTTCGTCCATAGAATGGGATAATAAAAAAAAGGCGGCTGAGGATATAGCTCAGTTTGTAGAGTGCTTGCCTCACATGCATAAGGCCCTGGGTTCAATCCTCAGCACCACAAAAAAGAAAAAAAAAAAAAAAAGATATCCCATCTCCCTCATAGGATTACTGTGGTTGAAATCAATAAGCCAGGCATAATATCAATTGCTTTATGTAACCATCAAAAATACTGTGAAGTACAAACCTTCTTATTTGATGTGAGAATAACTTGGTTGATCTAAAAACTTAATTACAGCTGGGTGCAGTGATGCAGGCCTGTAAACCCAGCAGCTTGGGGGGCTGAGTCAGGAGAATTGTGAGTTCAAAGCCAGCCTCAGCAAAAGCGAGGCACTAAGCAACTCAGTGAGACCCTGTCTCTAAATAAAATACAAAATACGGTTGGGGATGTGGCTCAGTGGTTGAGTGCCCCTGGGTGCCAAAAAAAAAAAAAAAAAAAGTGAGTTACAGGGTAGAATTGTGAAAACTATATACATCCTTTAGACATGTTTAGTTTAACTTAAAACATAAAAATACAAGCATTTTCTTCTGGTGTGGGGACGAGGCTTTTTGCCTGAGTCTACGGAAGGAGACTCATTTGGAGGGGGAGCATAAACCAAACCCCACTGTATCACCTGTTGAGTTCTAGGTTGGGTTTCTGTAACATGGCAGATGGAGAAAAACACCTAAGGCAGGCTGTGGGTGCGAGACCTTCCTGGGTCCTTGTTACCCCCCAGCCTCTCAGCCACAGGCAGGCAGCTGCAGTGGCTGGGCGACCCGCTGTTGCACTCGGCCACTCCAGATGACCCAGTGCAGTTCCACAGAAGGCCCTTCTGTACACTCATTTCACGAGCTGACAAACATGCAGCTAACTAACTGAAATAAGTAAGCCAAGCACGTCACGCAACCCACTGGTGGGAGCTGAAGCCCCAGTGTGGTCAAGAGCATCCAGTGACGTGAGCTGGACCAGCGAGCTTCTGAGGGGCAAGGGAGCCCTGACGCGGTAATCAACCCCACTTCCCAGGGGAGGCAGCTGAGATGTGGAGACCTCACAATGACAACACAGGAAGGGCGGATGGAACCCAGCCACCTGAGGTCACCGGAAACTTTGATGAGGCATGACGTGGAGTCGAACGCAGCAGTAGAAACTTGGGCACATAGAGGAAGGACATACAGGCAGGGAAGACAGAGGTAGTAAGATCCAAAGGAACACTCCCAAAGCAGAATTTGTCACTGAAGCCACCTGACCAGAGCCAGGGACCTAGCAGGGGGGTGGGGGGGCTAGAGGTGCACACTGGATGACCCTGGTGCTAAGACACTGAGTTCAAGGCCACGGGAGCCGCCGGCAACTTTCCCCAGAAGAGCTACAAACATTTCTACCCAAACCACCACCACGCAGGGTGAGAGATGGGGCTGCTGAGACCCGAGTGCAGGAGGCCACCTGGGAGGTGACTGCGGGGAAACGGGTGAGAGGTCCTAAGGGGTCTGTTGGGGACCCTGCCACATGCTGGGTCTTCTCTCTTTGGCCAGCAAGTGTGGGAGGAGTAAGAGGCTATGTCTGTACAGCAGTGTCCTGCCACCCCACCACCAGGTTAAAATGAGATCACACCCAGGCAATGTCTGTACCTGTCCATCTTGCCCCACAGCGTGGGGCTCATGAACAAGGCCGCACCCACGCAAGTGCATGAGGAATGGGTCAGTGCCCATCTCTACGTAGCTGAAATGTGTCTGCACACTAGCCTGGAAGCTCGTTAAAACAGTATATAAAGGAAATTAAGAAGTAATCTCTGAAAATGAAAAAGAAAATTAAACGAGTGATTATGTGATATCCTAATTATATCATTCTTGGTGCTAAAAACTGGAATTCTTAGCATTGGTTTGGTAAGGCAAATACAAACCAAAGAAATAAAAGTAAAAACCATGCAACCCTGATCACCAGTATGAACTCATGGAGTATTCTATCTTAAAGCCACCACAGTAGTATCTTAGTCCCCATAGAAACCTCCCAGACCCGTCTCAGTAGGCATCCTAGTGCTCTGGTTGCAATTCTCCAAAGACCATTTTCCAGAAACAAGGAGACAGTCTTCCTTGGAGAAACTGTTGCTTTCAAGTCAGGCAGGAAATGCACAAGATAAGCCTGGGCTACCTTGTAACAGCGCCCAGTGAGGATGCTGCTGACACCTGGGTCATGCAAAGACTCCGGAACCAACTAGAGGAAGCGTTCACTGGCCACAAATGAACAATCTGAGCATGACCAGGAGTGGCCATTTCAGAGGATTAAAGGCAAGCCAGGCCCAGTAGTGTCCGTTTGTGATCTCAGCCACTTAGCAAGGCCCTGTCTCAAAACAAAAGGGGCTGGGGATGTGCCCAGTGGTAGAGTGCTCCTGGGTTCACTCCAACCTCCAGAGAAAAGGACTTCAAGTATTTTGAATTCATGGACGGTTAATGACACGGGTGCTTTAACTGTTCACCATTTCACCACTGGAGGACACTGCACCACGCATTATCCTACAGGCATGAAGAATAGCGCCTTTGTTCTGCCTTTCTTAAAAACTTCACTTTTAGGGCTGGGGATATAGCTCGGTTGGTAGAGTGCTTGCCTTGCATGTACAAGGCCCTGGGTATAAACAAACAAACAAACAAACAAAAAAAAAAAAACAGCATAAAAAACAAACAAATGAAAAACTTCACTTTTCCCCAATAGTGATTAGAGATTTCTAACTGTATAAGCATTTTATCTAACAAATAAAAGGACAGAGTTACAACTTTTATTCCCTAATTAATGGATTAAAAGCTGCAGACCTTATAGGAAGGAACAAACTGGTCACAGAAGAGGCATATAGTCAGCAGGATCCCAGGGAGGGAAACACATAAGGTGGCACCACACTTTCAACAGTAGACTGTTGGTGGCCCAGAGGTGGTGGGGAGCGCTGTGGAAGTGGACCCAAGCCCCGGTTAACAGGGCGCAACACTCCCCACTGGCGGCTTACAGAGCTGGCAGCTCCCGCAGGGCCATGCAGCCTGTGCCTTAAGCCCTCCGGGAGACTCCCCTCTAGACCATGAACCACCACAGCAGATGGTAGAAGCAGCACATCAGCCAACTGTCTTTTGGCTCCCGTTTCCAGAACTGTAAAACCCTTGCCAACCTGTAGACAATTCATGATATCAAGGAATTGTCAATTTAGGTGTAAAAAAAATTATGAGATTATACATACTTTGAAAAGCCCTGAAATAGTTACACAAAAATTATGACATCTGAGATTTGCTTCTAATTTTTTAAGGGGTAGAAGCAGACGAGATTACAGGTGACACTAAATTGACCAGGAGTTGAGATTTTCCTTGTCATCTTCTTCCTGGGTGTACTCGTGGGAGCATGCACATGTTCTTTTGTTTTAGGTGCTGGGAAGTGAACTCGGGAACTTAAGCATGCTAGGCAAGCACTCTACCACTGAGCAACGTCCTAGCCCATGTATATATTTAACTTCAGTGAATTTTTTAGATTTCTTCAAGTTTTTTTTTTAAACTCAATGCAAGGATAAAACAAAGACTAACTTCAATTTTTTTTTTAAAAAAAGTATGGTACCTTTATTTGAAAGAGTACTGAAATATATTTTATTTAAAAATCTACTAGTCCCAGGCGTGCTGTGCCAGGAGTTCTGAATCTTACTTTTTTTAAATAATAAAATTAGTGCATGCTCGCATTTCTCTCTCTCTCTCTCTCTCTCACACACACACACACACCACCTACTAGTAAGTAGCAGGCTGTTTTTGCTTTAGATGTAGGGGACCCATTTGCTCTTCGACCCCATGTCATTTGAAGTCCCTGCCCTATAGGAAGGGAATGCCTGCTGGAAGAGAGCCCAGCTGCTCACAGGTATCTGGCTCCCGCGCACCGCAGCTTTCCACTTCTTACCCTAGCTCAGCTCTGAAGCAGTCTGTCAGTACACCAGGCTGACCTGCGTTGATGGCATTTTCAAGTTCATCACACAGTATGTCACAGTGCAAGGCAATGCAGCTAACTGCTGGGTTCTTTTTTCCTAGAAAAGGCACAATCTGTCTTACACAAGACATCTGCCAGATGGTGGATTCTGGGAGATGTTGGAACCTCTCAGGCTCGAAGTGTTGTCTTAAAAGTGATGCTCCAGATTGAGAAGCATCAAATGACTGGGCTGGAAATTTTTTCAGGACAAGTCATCTTAAAACACGGAGTCCACAGTGAACCCACATCCTGTGACTCAACAGCTCTCTCTCCTCTGTAATGCATCCCTGCTGCAGTGCTGGTTGTGGTGTCATTCTTTGGTGTGGTTGGGCACCCTAGGAAAGTGACCTGCCACCGAGCCACATCTCAGCCTGCAGTGCTTTTTCAAGAAGGGGGTGAACATGCTGGTGCACACCTGTAATCCCAGGACTGTGGAGGCTGAGGAGTATGATCACAAGTTCAAGGACAGCTGGGCAACTCAGGGAGACCCTGTCTTAACACAAAACTTAAAAGAGGCTGGGGGTGTATGTGCTGGGCTCAGTTCGTGAAAGTACCTTATCTCTGCTTTTTCCTCTCCTGTATTTACTCTTTACCATAGAAACAGAACCAAAATACACCTGCCCTGAAGGAACTGGCACCAAAGACTTGGTGGGAATGGCTGGGTGGCCATAGTCCCACTGCACCAAGATGAGGGCAGAATCCTGAGGAGGGCTCCTTCTCCCTCTAAACTTTATTCCCTCTTCGTTGCCATTCTTTTTTTTTTTTTTTTTTTAATATTTATTTATTTATTTTTTATTTATCAGCGGACACAACATCTTTGTTTGTATGTGGTGCTGAGGATCGAACCCGGGCCACACGCATGCCAGACGGGCGCGCTACCGCTTGAGCCACATCCCCAGCCCTCGTTGCCATTCTTATTGTGAACTTTGCTTATGAATCTTTCAATTATCATTCTTCTTGGAGCAGTCCACGATGATGGAGGAAAAGACCCCAGAAAGTCATGTTACCAACATCCCTCTGAGGGTAGTGACCTCAGAGATTTCTGCTTTTCTCAAGCTCCTGCTGTGTTCTCATCCAAAATGGTCCATGTTGACCATTTTGAGAAGACAGATTAAGAAAAGGAAGACAAGCCAGGCATGGCGGTGGATGCCTGTAACACCAGCTCTCTGGAGGCTGAGGTGGAGGGCCACAAGTTAAGGCCAGCCTGGGCAACTCGAGGAGACCCCCCTCAATATGAAACTTGAAAGGCGCTGAGAATGTGGCTCAGTGGTAATCACCTCTCGGTTCAACTGCAAATGAACAAACTAACAAAAAACAAAGGACAACTTTCTGTCTACTAAGTTCTGTCCAATAAGGAGGCAAGGGAGGACCTGTGGAGAGGCTGAGACCCCGGAGTCAAATGGCCGACTCTGCCACTCCACAGCTGTGTGACATTGAGCAAGCTGTAAGCTTCATCTGTCAGATGAGTAAGAATGGGTATTGTTTTGAGATAATCCTTAATAATCCACGGAATGTGTTTATCTGCATACATAAGCAATTTCTCTGACCATGGTTTCTAGTCTCCCATACTTTCCCCCAAGTGGTCTTCTGTTTTGTCTCCTAAATATGCCCTTTAAGAACTCGTGAATCATGGATTTTATGTCTCGGGATGTCTTTAGTTTGCTCCCAATCTTATGGTTTAGCTGTGCATAAAGTTCCAAGTTGATACTGATCTTCCCCAGCACTTTGAAGGTTATTAATCCACTGCCTTCTGGACTTCCCGGCTGCCAGTGAGAGTCTGCTGTTGGCATCAGTCACCACTTGTCCCCACTGATATGAAACCCACTTCTTTGGAGACTGAGTATGTCAGTGTTTGGACAGGGTTATCACTCTAGGCAGGACTAGGAAAAGGACCATGGCATAGCCACCCGCCCCCTTACGAAGAAGCAGGACAAGCAGTGAAGGTCACTGTGACTAAAAGGAAACTCTGAAGATCAGCCATGTGTGACCACAACCATGGCTGCAGGGAAGACGGAGATGCCCTCACATGAAGACAGACGTGAAGTGGACGCAGGGAGGTACGGAGGACCTCGCTTTTCAGCTCTCAAGAGTCACACTTTCCATTTCTGCTTTCCAATTCCTACCCCAACAGCTCTCCAGGTAGATTACCAGAGGTCAAGGGAGGTAAAACAGCATATGAAAACACATTTGAACTCTTCTTGGTCTCAGGATGCACAAGAACAAAACGCACCATCTTTCCTTGTAGATGCGAGAGCTAAAAATCTGGCCTCTTTATTGATCATGACAGTTTTGGCTTTACAAAACACAAGACTTAGTCAGTCTCCATGCTCTGGAGAGCCAGCCATCGCGGAACATAGCACTCCCACAGGAAATGCTCATGAAAATGGAAACAGAAAGATGACATTTACTTTTAATTACAGAAAAACCACCTGAACTTAACTAGTTAATTCACTTATTTAAAAAAAAAAAAAAAAAAAAGCTCTCTGAGTAGAAGCACTGTCCTCTCCTGATGCCACTCTCCTGCTTATCACAGCAGAAAGCCAAGAAGAGGTCAGACTATAGGTGGCCCCAGTACCAAGGCCGCCATCACTCATGCTGCAAAACAGTTGCCAGTCTGATCTGAGAGTGTCCTGCTGGAGATCAAGAGAACTTCCCAGAAGGAGGTGGAGGGCCAAGAAATCCACCAGCCTGCTTGGTGGCAGCACGTGACGGGGCAAGGCCGAGAATCTTCTGGATGTTCTGTGAAGAAAACACAGTGGGAATGGGTTTACTTTGGTGGTAGAGAAGGGCCCCATGTAGACCTCAGGTAGACAGGATTCACACCAGCTAAAGGGCTGGCTGTTAAGACCTTTGATAAGATGACCACTGTTTTTTTTTTTAGTTGTACATGACCCAATACCTTTATTTTAATTATTTTTATGTGGTGCTAAGGATCAAACCCAGTGCCTCACACATGCTAGACAAGCGCTCTACCACTGAGCCACAACCCAGCCCATCACTGTTATTTTTAAAACATCATGGAACAGCAAAGACCTCTTTACCTGATGAACCTTGGTCTCCCAACCACAGCAGCTGCTGTTTCAAGTGGAGAATCTTAAAAAGAGATGACCTTTTTTTGTTTGCAGCCTTAAAGCACATGCCAGCAAGTGCTCCATTACTGAGCGACACCCCCAGCCGATAATCTTTTAATTTGAACATGAGGCATCTAAAGCGCATAGTAAGTCATTTTTTGTCGCAAGGCCTTTTCTGTGAGCATGGGAGTTCTGGCTAGATGTAGTCATTATTGCACTGTCTACAATTTTCAGTTTCAATTTATTTAAAGTAGTGAAAGAACTTCAGAGATTGGAAGAGCAATCTGGAGTCCAGAATCTTCATAGATTTTTAATACTCCCTGCCCTCTTTCTTTATCTCACCTATATCTAATGCAAAATATATATTTAGAAACTCATCTTTATTCAATTTTTCAAAATTTATTTTAGCTCCCATTAAATATTTTTTTACTCTGATTTCACTGAATAATATAACATTATGTAAATATAATAACAAGTAAAATCAGCATAAACAGGTCTTGGGTAAACAAAGTGGACTTTCGAAAGGTGATGACTCAACAGGTAAAGGGCGTAGGTGTACTGAAGAGCACTGGTGAGCAGACCCTGCTTCAAACAGGGAACGGACAGGGTGTACGAATGTGCAGAGGTGAAGGAGAGGCCAGCTGCTGAAAGTTCACAGGCATTTAGAAAAAGACTGGGATTCATCCAATTATTCCCACTCAGTGCCTTCAGTTCACATGGAGAAAACTGAGGCTTGACAAGGTATGACAGCTGGCCACAATGACAAAGCTAAATTCTAAGGAGAGTAAGTTGGAACCCGGGTGCTTTGGTTCTTGCCCTCTCTTGCTGGGTGCTCTCTGTGTAAATTAAGTCCTAGTCTTCACAATAAACGCCACCTTCGGCACGGGGTCTGCACGCCCTGAAATACTCATATCACAGCCCGAAATGGACACAGGACACCCAGAGAGCTCCAGATTGACATAAGCAGTCACAGCCCCCACTGGACACAGGGCACTGAGAACTAAGCTGCTCTGGAAGGACACACTCCTTCAATTGGTTGTTAGGATCAATGATGACCTTACAGGTTGTGTAGCAAAGTGTGTGTATTTATACTGTCAGAATATAATGAAATATTTTACTATAAAGATCATAGCTTTAAGAACTTATTTGAATTATATTTACCATAAAATATTTCAATACAGGTATTTCACAATATAATGGCTCATATTAGAGGAGAAATTTGAAAAAGGGTAAGAAGATAAATCCATCATTAGTAAATCAGACTACAAGCCACAGAATAGTCTGAATTTGTACTACCTTTACATAATAAAAATATTCCCTTCATGCCTATCTCTAAAGAGATCACTGCACAAAGCAGCAAGAAAAGCAAATAATCCAGCTACCCTGGAGGGTGAGGCAGGAGTATTAAAAAAAAGTTCAAGGCCATGTGGGCAGCTGAGCATGACTGTCTAAAAATAGAATTTTAAAAATGGCTAGGGGTGTGGAGAGCCATTGAGTTCAATGTGCAGTACTGAAAATTAAAAAAAAATTTTTTTGAAATAAGACATTACAGAATATTTGATGATAAACACATACAGTCTAGACAAAATATACAAGGGAGCCTTGCTCAGTTATTCTGCAGACAAAAGGGTCAATTAAATGAGTCCTTAACATTTCAGAGATGAAAAGTCCGCTCGAAAATCTCTGATGCCCATAAAGCACAGGTTTCTGTGATTTAAAGTCAGCAACTTAAAGGAAAATAAATAAAAAACACTTTGGAGAAACAAGACACTGATTCAGAGCATATAATGATTTGAGTTGAGCCACTGCTCCAGATGGGGACAGCTTGGGCAGCAGCAGGGACAAGTGTGAGGACAGACCCTAGCACTCAGAGAAGGGCTGGCGGGACCCTGGCAGCCACATGCTTCTTCCTTGGCGCTCCTGTCACAGGATCCTGCAGAACTGTCAGTTAGCCACACCACAGTTCCATTATTCAGTATTTGCATTTAGATACAGATATTATACACTTACTGCATGCAACCTTATCCGTAGTCAGATTCTAAATAAAGTGTTTACATTCCTATAGACTTATAAATGAAACCAAGGTCTTTTAGCCATTTTTCCTTAGGTAAGTTTTCTCCTGCCTCCAGGTCAGTGAAATCTCCTCCTCTAAAGCACCTGCAGGAACTAACTGACCTGGCAGGACGCCTAGCGGGCAGGAGCTCTCCACAGCGGTAGTAACAGCCTACACTTCCACGCATCTTTAAGTGTCTCAACTATTCTAAGGTCGAGGTCACAGTTCTGGGTACTCCTGCCTTTGAGGTGAAAAGCTGAGGCAGTCAGAGGTTACAAGTCAGGAAGGCGCAGACACAGAACTTGGAGCAGAGTCTACCTCTATTAAACCACCCCTGTAACAGATTCTTATCCTAGCAGCAGCTCTGTGGAAAAAAAAAATCACAATTATTAAGACTATGCATGAGCATAGAGAAACACCAATATCATTGAGTAAACAAATGTTTGTGCTCCTTCTACTTATATGTATATCCATATAAAAAAGAAATGCTATGTCATAACCATGCCAAAAAAAAAAAAAAAAAAAAAATGCATGTAAGTCAAAACTTCCAGAATGTTCAACATCAAGAATAAATCCTGGCCAGGAGCAGAGGCACATGCCCATAATCCCAGCAGCTTAGGAGGCTGAAGCAGGAGAATTGCAAGTTCAAAGCCAGCCTCAGCAATTCAGCAAGGCCCTAGGCAACACAGCAAAACCCTGTCTCAAAATAGAAACTATAAAGAGCTGGGGATGTGGCTCAGTGGTATAGCGACCTTGGGATCAAGGTAAGTTTTCTCCTACCTCCAGGTCAGTGAATACCAAAATAATACCCAATACTACTACTACTACTACTACTACTACTACTAATAATAATAATAATAATAATAATAAGTCCTGATACAAACTATGGATTTGGGGTTAAAAAGACGTATCAATGTGCATTCATCAATTTTAACAAATGTGCCACTCTGCTGGGGATACTAACAGTAGAAGAGGCTTTGTAGACAACAAGGATATATAAGAAATATCTTCTGTACCTTCTGCTGAATTTATATGAACCCAAAACTACCCTTAAAAATAATTATATAAAATGCATATAAAGAGTACTCAAATATACAAATAGTAGTTGCATTAAATAAAAATATTTCTGGGCCGCTACCTCAAAGTGAAGGTCACAGGGCGAAGATGAAGCAGTAACAGTAAGGGCCCACAGTGACTAAGCGTGACACTGTGCCAGGCACTGTCCCAGCATGTACGTCCTCTGACAACTCATTGGAGTACTTTATTGACCCCTTCCCCAGGTCAGATGGGCAGTGTGACGACATAACAAGATTTAGAGGGAGGCACATACACATGATGGCGTGAACTCCCAAACTTGGGTTTATGAACCAAAAAGGATGGTTGTTATAACCTCTGCATGCAATAAGGACAAAAAGACATCAACCGCCAGGACTCACGGATCAGTACACTGTGACCTGCTTTCCTATAGTCCCTCAGGTATCCTTGAGACCAATTTTTCAGGCCTTTCTAAAGAGCAAGGTTTAGTTTAGAAGCACACATTTTGTAGCCAGGCATGTCGGTGCATGCCTGTAACCCCCAGCAACTCAAGAGGAGGACCGGAGGGTCATAAATTCAAGATCAGTCTGGGCAACTTTGCAAAGCCCTTCTCAAAATAGCAAAGAGTAGGGTAGGGGCAGTGACTCAGTGGTAGAGTCCTTGCCTAGCATGTGTAAGGCACTGGGTTCAATTCTCAGCACCATATATAAAATAAAAAGGGCTGTGAGTGTGAAGTGCCCTAAACCTCAGCACACACAAAAGGGGGGGGGGGGGTGGTTAAAAGACCTGAGTTTTAATATATAATGAAGATACCATGGAAAAAAAATACAAATGCAAAATATAGTAAGATATCATCAGGCTTCCGAAAAAACAGAAAACAATAATTTTGAATGCCTGCCCAGTCCTGCACAATAGGGTAACAAAAGGGAAAAACAAAGATGAAACATTTTCCCAAAATCATGTCTTCCACTGGCAGGAAACTGAGAGAAGTAATACCACTACAGGATGTACGTTCCTCTCTCTGCAAAGGGCAAGAACTGGAATCAAGGAAAGGTGACACACTGCTGGCATATTTCGGAAAGACTCCGATTACTGACAATAAGCACATTCTGCTCAATTTCACTCTTCATTATTTGGCTAAAATCACAGTGATGGCAACCCTTGGTTCACTGTCAGTAATTCCAGCACCTGGCAACCAGCCCTCACCTCCAATCTAACATGACATCTCATTAACCACCATAATCTAACCTTTACTGGATTAGCAAAGCCTGGTACAAAATGCAATTACTTCAAACCCCTTCCAATATTCCCAGGGCTCTTACGATACATCTGAATAGATCACTTGGGAGAACGATGTAAAGATCAAGTACTGAAAAAGCAGACTTACAGGGGCATGACAAATAATAATGGACAGGAGTCCAAAAACTTGGGTTCCAGTACTGACAAACTATTCAGAGGCTTAAGTAATATTTTTTACTCTATTACCCTAAAAAAAGGAGACTGACTACATCAATAGCTTTCAGACCCTTTGAGCCACAGAAAGACTTCATCTTTAAATAAAACCCAATCCAATACAGAAAACAAAATCACGCTGGGGACTTGAAGGCCACAGATGGGTCCTTTTTTTGGTCTTTTCCTCCCTACCACCAAGCACCTTCAAGGAGCCACTACATTCTCAAATGTGTCTAATGACATCACAAATCATAGTACAAACTTCAATAAACATCTTGCAAAGTGGAAATGAAAATTCTGAATGAAGTGGGCTGGGACTGTGGCTCAGCAGTAGAGCACTCACCTCACACCAACTACAACTAAAAAATAAATATTAAAAAAAAAAACCCAACTCTGAATGAAGGACAAGTGCATCAAATCTGCTCTGGAGCAACACTACTTCCTTTATAATTTATTTTTACTTTCATACCAGGGATTGAACCAAGGGGTTCACATCCCAGCCACACCCCAGCCCTTTTTATTTTGAGACAGCATCTCACTAAATTGCTGAGATTGGCTTTAAATTTGTGATCCTCCTGTCTCAGGTCCCCAGTCCTGGGATCACAGTCGAACCCTCACCAGACTCCTCTGTAATGCTGAATATTTTCTGTTCTAACTGAAAAAAAGGGCCCTTAATCATGAAGGTCTTTTTTGCTGGGGTCAGGATGATCTTTCTCTCCCATCTCCTCCCTCCATTTCCCATCTTTCCAATGAAAATGCCCTCAGATCTCTTGTTTAAGCCCTTTCTTTGATCAGTCAAGAAGAATGTTCTGAAATTTAGGTTAGTGCAAGAAAATGAGAGGTTTGCCTTCATTTTTTAAAAAAAGCTCATAATGGAGGCAGGACTCAGGTGGTACCTCATTGCGTGTCTAAAAGAATGAAAGTGCCTTAACTAGTTTAAAGAAGCAAAGGGCAGGGTTAGGGTAACCACAGCAACTAAAAATTATGGGGACGAGCCTTGGAAAACTATTGGGCCTTTGATAAGGGGAATCCAAATTTCCCATATAAACTCTGCTCAAATCTCTGCTTGACTTAAGTGTATATATATGACACAATTCCCAGCAGCCCAGCTGTCTAATACAACTAACTTAAAGATCACCACTGTCCCCTACCACACAGGAGACAATAGTACCTAAATGTCTGCCTCCCCACAATTCAGAGGTATTAAACAGTGAGACCCTGGGGGTGGCTCTGCAGGAGGGCTCCGCCTCACCCTGGGAGGAGGGCCTGGTAAGAGGCCCCAGAAGCTGCCTCATCCCTTCCACCATGCAGGATGCAGCCAGGAGGCCGCGCCAGACACTGAAGCTGCCACTGCCTTGATCTTGAATTCTCACATTCCAAAACAAAGTACTAGTGTGTGCGAGCAATCTGGTTTATAGTGTTTTGTTGTAACAGCCAGAAAGGACAGAGATAAATAAAGACTAAGTTAACTGCCAGCTCAAACAAAAAATGACATTCTTATAAAAAATAAAGTAATCCAGAGTCTCTGTTACCACCACATGCACTGCCCAAGGCACAATCCAAAACCATTAGACACATCAAGAAACAGGAAAACAAGACTCACACTGAAAATAGGCAACAGACAGAGTCCAAATTTCAAATGTTGAAATTAGCAGACTACATTTTAAAATCAGATAAATAACTATGCCTAAGCCATGCATGAGCGACCCAGAGACTCTGGAGGCTGAGGCAGGAAGGTCACAAGTTCAAGGCCAGCTTCAGCAACTTAGCAAGACCCTGTTTCAATTTTAAAAAATAAAAAAAAAATAAAAAAGGCTGCGAATGTGGCTCAGTGGTTTAGTGCTCCTGGCTGGATTCAGTCCCCAGTGCCAAAAAAAGGAAAGACGCTGTCATGTGTGTGAGTATGAACCTGTAACGACAAACCTACTGCTATGTACAACTATAATGTACCAGTAAAAAACGGGGGAAAAATAATACAGACAAGGTACTTTCAGATAAATGAAGATTAGTAGAATGTGTCACCAACAGACCTTCACTACAAGAAACGCAAAACAGCTGATCATGGTGGCACATATCTGTCATCCCAGCAGCTCTGAAGGCTGAGGCAGGAGGATCATGAGTTCAAAGCCAGCCTCAGCAATTTAGTGAGGCTTTAGGCAACTCAGTGAGGCTCTGTCTCTAAATAAAACACAAAAATGGGTTGGGGCTGTGTAGCTCAGTGGTACAGCGCTTGCCTAGCACATGTGAGGCACTGGGTTGAATCCTTAGCACCACATAAAAGTAGTCAAATAAAATAAAGGTATGCTATCCAGATACAACTACAAAACAAAAACAAAATTAAAAAACTATCAATGTTGTGCTGTGAGGAAGATTAAAGCCACCTTCCTCTGCTGTTCACCTGTGGCTGTACCCACTCAAAGGACTCAGAGCCTGCCGCCCCACACACCTCATGCCTTTGTGCGTTCTCTCACACTGCAGCCTTTGCCAAGAATGCGAATAAGACTGAAAAGGCTCACCCAGTCTTCAGGACACACCTCGAGTGGTCCTCTTGCAGAGACTCTTGGTTCCAGAGAGTTTGTCTCTGTGGTCATAATGCTCCCACAGTAGGTTTTTAAATCTTGCAGTATTTTGTGTGTGCATGTGTGTATACACACACACATGCCAACCACTCTGATATAAATTCTGGGTCTGTTTCCCCACCTAGGATGTGAATCCGCAGGGTACAGACAATTGCTATTTACCCATCTATTTTCAGCATCAGCAATTCCTGCCATAAAGTAAAGGCTAGAATCATCTTCAGCAATGACAGAGATCAGTTCTCCCTGCCTGGAACCAACTCACAAGGAGATCGGGTTACAGTGATGCCTGAATCATCTGCTCTTCTGAATGACTTGTCTCTAAAGTGGTTAAAGTTTAGCTGCAAATGAAAAGAACCTGCTTGTAGATGAATATCCTGGTTCTATGGCCTGAGTGTGTCTCCCAAAGTTCAAGTTGGAAACTTGATCCCAATAAAATAGTGTGAGATGGAGCCTCATGAGAAGTGACTGGGCTGTGAGGGTGGGTTACAGGGATCATCGCAGGTGTCAAGGGAGTGCCTCTGGTATTACAGGGACAGGGGGAGCTGGCCCCTTTCTCTTTCCCCACTGCAAGAATAGGGAATGGAAACCATGCTTGGTGTGGTAACTACCACTCCTTCCTAAGGATCGGTGATCCAGAGTTATAGCTTCAGGATGAGCAGCCGAAAGACCTCAGCACCAGCAGATAAGCATTTCCAGTAGTCTATAGGTGGAAGCTAACCACGGTGTGAGGGTGACAAAGGACACGCGTGGAACATGGCTGTGAACACTCACTTGTCGGATTGACATGGTGCACAGGATGTACAGGAAGATGAAGGAGCAGTCTGTGGTGTCATCTCCCAGCAGGTTCCGATGAGACAGCCCTTGGATGTAAGAAAGAGGGGTGAAGGGGAGCTTTGCCACCACTCTACCATCAAATCTGGAAAGGAAAACAAAGAATTGTTATTTTTGGAAGACTAACAAGCTTTTTACTTTCAGAGAAGACTTTGGGACAGAAATAGAACTTTAAATCTCTTGATCTCTGAAAAAGAAAGGTGATGTGCTTAAAAGAGACAGGAGCTTGAAGTACAGCAATATACAAAGAAGAGCCTAAATGAATCTCTTTAATCTCCTATACCATTGGTTCTCAATCTTTTGATACGTGGATTAATAATTTATGTATTCACGAACTACTGAGGATCCTAAAAAGATTTTGTTTGTGAAAGTCATAGCAATAAATGTTCAATACATTAGAAACAAAGAAATGTTAGCTGGGTGCAGTGGTGTAAGCCTGTAATTCCAGCAAATCAGGCAGCTTAGGCAGAGGCAGGAGGGTCCCAAGCTCATGGACAGCCTGGGCAACTTTGCAAGACTGTGTCTCAATGTAAGAATTCAAAGGGCTGCGATTACAGCTGAGTGGTGCAGTGCTTGCCTAGCATGTGCAAGGTCCTTGATTTCATCCCCAGTACTATAAAAAAAAAGAAAGAAAAAAAAGAAAAAAGAAAAACACTTAGTATTTGGATAGTCTCCATGGGAGTAAAAGGAAGGAAGTAATCCATCTTTTTCTTTGGTGGGGGGAAAAAAATTTAAATATTTAAATCAAGTACTAAAAGACTTGTACAATGTACTCCAAAGAACATAAAATAGACTAAAGTGAGAATCTTACGTGTGTTTAATTGTCCACTTACTTACTATACTTCCAGCTCCCTCACTCTGTGTATTAAACTGCAAGGCTCAAGCATAAACCTATTAACCTCACAAAAGCAAAACAAAAGTAATAGTGTTTCCGGAAGGAGAGTCTCACTTCTTCACAAGAAGTCTGCAGTACAAACACCCCAACCTTGGACTGGGGCTGGTGGTAGAGCACCTTCCTCGCATGTGTGAGGTACTGGGTTCAATCCTCAGCACCACATAAAAATAAATAAATAAAGATATTGTGTCCAGCCACAGCTAGAAAAAATATTTCAAAATAAAACACCTCGACCTTGTGAGTGCATGATGTGACCAGCATGCTGCTCCAGGTGTGCCACCCTCACCCTGCAGAGGTGGACTACTAAGCAAGGTGACATACAGAAGACATCAATTCCTTTTGTCATTAACATACATACCCAACACGTTCAGCTTCTATGGTCATTTTATTCTTTGTTATATTCAACTTGAAATTGTAACTAAGATGTTTTATGTCCTTGAAGTTATTCAACTATGTGAACATCTACTCTGTAGGACAACAAACATGAAAATAAATTCCAAAAATTCTTACTTTTTTGGGGGGTGGGGGATTACTGGGGAATTACCTCAGGGGCACTCAACTACTGAGCCACATCCCCAGCCCTATTTTATATTTTATTTAGAGACAGGGTCTCACTGAATTGCTTAGCACCTTGCTGTTGCTGAGGCTGGCTTTGAACTCATGATCCTCCTGTCTCAGCTTCCCAAACCAGTGGGATCAGAGGGGTGTACCAGCACACCCGGCAAATTCTTACTTTTAATGCATTAAGTTTTCTAGGGGATTAGATGCATATTGAAGAAAGTGGTACGTAGCCTAATGAAGAAGACAGCAAGGGTGAGAAACAAGAATGATAGACAGGTAGATTATTTCCTTCCCCACTCTGAATTTGGAGACAGGGCCCCTAAAGGGAGACACATTTTGTCTTAGTAAAAGTAACAACTTCCAAACCCTAAAACTACTCAATAGAAGTATGAGCTATCTCAGAAAACATCAAGCTTCTCACTGGAAAGGAAATCTGACTGAAGGATTTCTGAACTGGGGAGAAGTCAAACAGAAATAAAAGCCAATCCAGCACCTTCTGCTGCCTCCCAGCAACTGGTTGTTCTTGTACAACCTGGGGCTTTTTTTCTAAAGAATCTGCCAGCTATCAACAAATTTTAAGACTAAAAAGGGATACTAAGAGATTAAATACTCTAATCCACAACAAAGAGATAACTGAAAGTTTAAAATCAGAGAAATTGGTATGCAGCTGTAGCTCAGGTGTAGAGTGCTTGCCTCAAACGTGTGAGGCACTGGGTTCAATACTCAGCACACATAGAAATAAGTTATTGTGTCCATCTACAACTAAAAAATATTTTTTAAAAAAACAAAGAAGTTAAATTAAAATGTTTAAATGACTTGTTCTATATAATAAAAAATGCATAATTTTAATTTCATATGCTAGTTTATAAAAATGGAGACAGTCTTCTAAATTTCAGGTGCTGATAATCCAAGAAACAATACTATATTTTTCTAATAATGCACAACGCAGAAAGTTCAGAACAAAAACATGAAAACAGCATTAAAATATATAGTTAAACACTGACATTGTATAAACCTTCACTGGAATTGAAAAATAAAACAAGAAAATAAAAGGTTATTATTTCCCAGGGCTCTGAATAAGGAAGTTAACAAAAAGAAAATAGTGTAACAACGAAGAATCCAGGATTGGTGGCACATGCCCATAATCCCAGTGGCTCAGGAGGCTGAGGCAGGAGGACTGTAAGTTCAAAGCCAGCCTCAGCAACTCAGCAAGACCCTCTCTCTGAATAAAATATAAAAAGGGGCTGGGGATGTGGCTCAGTGGTTAAGAACCCCTGGGTTCAATCTTTGATAACAAAAAACTAAACCAAAACCAAAAACAAAAAAACAAAAAAACTCCCCCCCCCCCCCAAAAAAAAACCCAACAACAAATAACCTTCATGCTTGCCAACAGTCATCTTTTTCAAAAGGCCTGATAACTCCATTTGATTCTTTGACTTCTATATTTTGGAAAACCTATACCACAAAATTTAAAGCATTTAACATTTTATCAAGTACAATTAACTGCACAAATAACTAGGCATTTGGTCTAAGGCCTAATACCTTAATCATAAAAATATTTGGTGAGTATTAATTATATGATTAAGTCTGTTAAGAATCACACTTAAGGTCAGGCATGGTGGTTAATGCTTATAATCCCAGCGACTCAGGAGGCTGAGGAAGGAGATCACAAGCTGGAAACTAGCCTGGCAACTTATTCTCAAAATAAAAAAGGCTGGGGATGTAGCTCAGTCATACAGCATCCCTGGGTTCGATCCCTAGTACTTGAAATAATAAATAAATAAGACACTACTTAATCCCTAATCAAAATTGAGATGGCCAGCTGGGCACAGTGACACCAGCCTATAATTCCAGCAACTGAGGAGCCCAAGGAAGGAGGATCACAAATCCAAGGCCAACCTGGGCAACTTGCCATGACTGCTTCTCAAACAAAACATAAAAAGGATTGGAGATATGGCTCAGTGGTACAGCACTCCTGAGTTCAAATTCGTGCGCGCACGCGCGCACACACACACACACACACACACTGGTGTTCAAGGTCAGCCTCAGCAATTTAGCAAGACCCTGTCATTTAATCTTCTGAAGATCCCTTCCAGCTCTAAAGGTATATAATTCTAATGATTAGTTAGTGCAAATTTTATGTTAAAACCATTTTGGACACATTCTCTAAATTCTGTACCTAGATAAAACAACCACTTACTTTTTTCAACCACTTACATATTTCATAACAACCCAAAAAATTAATATATTCATTTTTTCCTTACTGTCTTTTCCTCCTGTAAAGATTTTGACTCTGAGGGCAGGGGTCTCATCTTATATTCTGATAACTCACATAGTGCCTATGACAATGTGCACTTTACAGGCAGGAAGAGGAAGAAATGCTTGGGGAGGAGGCAAGGGAGAGGGACAGAAAAGAAGCAAGGGAAGAAAAATTAGAGGAAGAGAAGGAAAAGAAAGTAAGGGAAATTCTAAAGCACAGGGTACAGTTCAGGTATGCTTTGAAAAAGAGCTGGGCACAGCGGTGCACACCTGTAACCCCCTTACTTGGGAGGTTGAGGCAAGATAAGTTCAAGGCCCACATGGTCAACTCAGGGAGACCCCATTTTGATTTTTTTTTTTTTTTTTTTTTTTTTTGTGGTGCTGGAGATTGAAGCAGGGCCTTGTGCAAGGAAAGCACTCTACCAACAGAGCTATATCCCCAGCCCAAAATAAAATTCTTTAAAAAAAAAAGGGGGGGTCAGGGGGCTGGGGTTGTGGTTCAGTGGTAGAGGATGTGTGAGGCCCTGGGTTTGATCCTCAGCACCACATAAAAATAAATAAATGTATTGTGTCCATCTACTACTAAAAACATATTTAAAAAAAGGTTGGGGATGTAAGCCCAGAGACAGAACATTCCTGAATAAAATCCCCAATACCACAAGGGTGGTTAAAGAGAGAGAGAGAGAGAGAGAAGGAAAAAAAAAAAAAAGATGTTTTCCTAACTTCTGACAAAAGCCGTTCAACAGTTACTCAGGTCTGCTATGTGTTATTTTAGGTAACAGTAACTGACCTCATGGTTAAACAGATTATAGTTGTTAAGATTCTACTTTAAGAGTCAAAACGTCTTCGTGTGACTACCTTCAGTCTGCGATAGCATACTAACAGCCAATTTAAAAACAGACGGAACCTACTTGAGGCTTTTAGAGACCACATAATGCCCAAGTCTTTACCTTGTAAATAAAACATCTCAATGTTCAGAGGGTGAAAAGCTATTGTGTAATTGTATTCCATCAAAATTAAGTTCTCTTGATTCTGCTCTTGCTTTGAGGTTAAATAAGCAAATGTTCTTCTTGGGCTGGGGTTGTGGCTCAGAGGTAAAGCACTTGCCTACATGTGTGAGGCACTGGGTTCAATCCCCAGCACCACATGAAAATAAAGATATTGTGTCTACCTATACCTAAAAAATAAATATTAAAAAAAAAAAGAGAGAGAGTATGTTCTTAGAAAATAAACACTAAAGTAGTTATGGGTAAAGGAACAAGAACTGTACAACACACTGTCAAATATGAAGAAAAAGTAACACTCTAAGCATTAGTACATATAGAAAAGAGAAAAAAAACAGATGTGAGGCTGGGATTGTGGCTCAGCGGTGGAGCGCTCGCCTAGCACGGGCGGGACCTCAGTTCGATCCTCAGCACCACATAAAAAAACATAAAAGCATTGTGTTGGGTCCATCTACATATAAAAAATAAATATTAAAAATAATAATATAAAAAAGTTCATGTATGACTAAAAAAAATGTGGCAAAATACTAATAACTCTGAATTAGGGTAGGAGATACATTATTCCTGTGACTTAACAAGTATGAAATTATATCAAAATCAAACATTATCATAAAGTTTATATCCACGTATATACAGAATAACAGTTACTAGGCAAAATCATACAAAAAAATACTCACATGGAATTGAACATTCCCATCAGGGCAGTAAAACAAAAGCCAATTGCAAACATGGATTTCATTCGAACCTATAAGGAAACCAATCATAACTTCACACTGGAGAAAACCACCGCTAAAGCATACCTCAAAGTTCAGGTTTCCTGTCATTTTTAAAAAGCTCTCCACAGCAAAACTGTCTGTTAACCAACCCACTTTCTACCCCAGTTCCGTTCCTTTGCAACCTTGCCAAGTAATTCTGGCCATTAGCAATGTAAGTACTCATGCTGACTGGGCACTTGTAGGGCAAACTCCTAGGCATTCCTCAAGGCCTTCTGTCCACTCTTCTTGCCTAGAATGAAGACCATGATGTCCCAAGGCAAAGCAGCCTTCAGACCATCAGGTGGCCTTTGGCCGAGGACCTGAGGACCTGAAAGCAGTGCTGAGATGTTTCTCTGGCCCAGGACTACCAACCTCCAGCCCACTCAGCAGAAAAGAGACCGTCATGGGTTCTAGGCCACTGTTAGCACTGTTATTTGGAACCCAATTCTTTCTTAATTACACAGTCCACAGATTATAAAGATATAAGATCATCAGACATTCTTTCTGAATTGTTAATATATTGCCCCCCCGCCCCCAGTACCGGGAACTGAACCCAGGACCTTACATGTCCTAGAGGCTAGTGCTCTACCCCCAGCCCTTTATAACTTTTATTTTGATACAAGGTATCACCAAGTTGCCAAAGGTGGACCTCAACCTTGTGATCCTCCTCCCTCAAACTCCAGAGTAGCCAAGATTACAGGTATGCACCACCACACTCTGTAATATATTGGCATTTTGCATCTCATCTCTTACAGTTTCATTGGCTATGACGAATATATAATGACTGTCATCAGATAAGGAAAGCTACTTTTTAAAATATTCTCTTCTAACTTAAAAAATTTCTGGAAAATAAATAAGTACAGCAAAGGTATCTCTGTAAGGGAAAACTGGAGCACAGTTCAGATGTCCTTTGCTAAGTATACAAGAGTTAAGTAGAAAAGTTAGGTCACATAATCAACCTATCCTTGCTTTAGGACAACACTATTGAACAAAATCTGCTGTCTAGAAATACTGAGTAAATGGGTAAAAAAATCACTTTCTTTGTACTTTATGGAATGTCTCACACTCAAAACAAAAAGGACTTTAAAAAACATGGTGGCGCACACCTATAATCCCAGCAACCAGGGAGGCAGAGGCCGGAGGATCACAAGTTTGAGGGAAGTCTCAGGAAATGAGTGAGAACCTATGAAACTTAATGAGTCAGTTTCAAAATAAAAAATAAAAAAAGCTGAGGATGTGGCTCAGTGGTAAAGTGCCCCTGAGTTCAATCCACAGTAGCAAAAAACAAAAACAAAATAATAAAACCATCAATAATATTCCAATTCCTACAGCGGAATTCCAAAGCCTCCACAAGATTTAACAATAACGTAAGAAAAAGAAAATAAGCTAATTTCTTTCAAAGTATAAGAGGAAAACCAAGCAAGAAACAAATTGCAACCCTAAGACAGTCCTTAAAAGCTACCCAGGAACCATGTAATTCCTATCCATGGTCTCACAGGTGAGCCATTTCTGAGAAGTCAGAGCAATGCCATGGATGCAGATCATCCTGCTGCTAAGACGTGCTGTGTGGTTCGTCACCCTTACCATTGACAGATCTCTGTTGTTGTTCTTCAGTTTCTCTTCTTGCCTCTCTGAAAAGAATTAACGTGATGTTAATACATACAATGCTGAGCACAGAACAGCTGCTACATAACTTGTCACTGGTGATTATGGAAGCAGTCTCCTTCAGTATCATTGCTGCTGTCAGTAAAACAACAGAAGATTGAGATTTAAACAAAAATTTGGGGAATTGAAATTGAGCCAACTATTATACTCATTTATGAACACGTCAAAATTATAAGAATGATAATGTACTAATTAAAAATGTTTAAATAATATTTTTAATTTAAAAAAATCTCCTCTGGCAATAAATGTACTGACTGTAAATCAATATACACTCTTAAACGACACCAGTGGGAACTGCCAATCAGTTAATTGTAAGTGCACTGTAAGGACTGTACTTAAGAGTTTCAAATGTTAACTCCTCATCTCTTATATTTTTTCCCCTTTCTAAATTTCTTTTAAAAAAGAGTGTATGTTCTAACTGGGCATGGTGGTCCATGCCTATAATCCCAGGAGGCTGAGGCAGGAGAACTGGGAGTTCAAAGCCAGACTCAGCAACTGAGCAAGGCCCTAAGCAACTCAGCAAAATCCAGTCTCTAAGTAAAATGGAAGACAGAATGAAGATACAATAAACAAAAAATATATACTTCATAGGGAGGTATTACACATGCAAAATTTTATCTGAAAAACCTGTTGGTAGGAAATGCTTAACATGCCTCAAAAAGCATAAAACAAAATTTAAAGAATACCACAGAACATTAAGTTGTAAAAACAAAGAAGTTAATGTTAAAAATCCTACATAACATCGTTCTTCAGAAATCCACAAAATGCTCATTAAGGAAAAACAAATACAACCTAAAGGAATGTTCCCCACAGGGAAAAAATTTCAAGCACTCCTCAAGTTATAAACAATACTCTTATTAATGTCCCCACAGCCAGTAAGCTTTATAAACCTCCCTCCCCTCGCTAACAGGAAACTGATGATACCTTTAACAGGCTACTAGGAGAATGCCTAAATTCTTTCCATTTTATCTGTTCTCCCCTCCTAACTCATTTAACACATCTCATATTTTCTCTCTCCCTCAATACCTACACTCTTTTTTAACCAGGGATGCTCTACCACTCAGCTATATCCCCACCCCTTTTTGAGACGGGGTCTTATTAAGTTGCTGAGGTGGGCTTTGAACCTGCAATCTTCCTGCCTCAGGCTCTCAAGTCACCAGGATTACAGGTATTGCCACTGAGCCTGGCTTATAAATTTTTATGTTATTTCATGTCCAATAATGTTTCTAATTACCAATATTACAAAAATAAACTACTATTCCTAAAAATAAATAATCTTTATGTTATAAAGTTAAATACACTGATGAAGACTATAATGTTAATATAATTACTATATAATACATGGTTTTTATGAGAACAATCCAAGTTCTAATAAGCTATATGCTTAAAGATCTTCTTTTAAAAATGTTCCATTTTCCCTGCAAGAGCTTGTTTCCTCAGAGGAAAAACTTGTAGGAAAGTCACATTATTAAATAGCTATAAGTGTAACAACTTAGTTTGAAATGATACTAAATTGTTTCTCAGCAGGAATTGGACATTTGAGCATAATGATTCATCTAATTATGAGAATAGTTTTGCAGTCATTCTACTCGAAATGCACAGCTTCTTGTTGACTGACTCCATGGCTCTGATTTAACTTAGCTGCTAGTTAATATCAGTTAACTAGCATAAATTCTCTCAAAAAGTTGTCTCTTGTTCAATAAGTAATGATGGTCTTAATCTCATATCATTCACATCCTGGTGGGTTGCTGAAGAACCCACAGATAGTGGACTTTGCTCCTAAGGCAAAAAGACAACTCAGTACTGGGAGCCCAAGGCATCCAAGATAGCTGCACTTCCCATCTCTTTCAGCTATTAGGGTAAAATAAATGTGCATCCAAAACCTTCTGTGCCTCCCTTTGAAAATCTAGGATTTAAAGATGCTGGGTGTTGCAGATAAACAGTGTTGTCATTTAATGTTCACTTGTCCCATGTGAATTATTCTGGACCTATGTGACCTAGAAAGAACACCAGGATGTAATACAGGCAACAAGTATTTTCCAAAGGAAAAACTATTCCTTTTGGGCAGAATTTAATGCACCTTCTTACCAATAAACTTTTGGAATAAAATCTCTACAAAATGTCAACATATTTCATGAAGAGAAAAATCTGGAAATATGCAGAAGATACATTTATATTCTAGAGTTATTTATTATCCAAAATGACAAAAGGGAAGATTAGCCAGGCATGGTGGTGCATGCCTGTAATCCCAGCAACTCTGGAGGATCACAAATTCAAAGCCAGCCTCAGCAAGACAGAAATGCCCTAGGGAACTTAGCAAGACCCTAACTCAAAATAAAAAAGGGCTGAGAATGTTGCTCAAGGGATAAGCCCCCGTGGGATCATCCCAGTACCAAGAAAGGAAAAAAAAAAGCAAAGTTTAAAATTGTAAAATGTTACATTTCTTGTATTCATTGGAATAAATTAGTAGCAATGACAGCACCCATTCTGACCACAAAATGAATTAACCTCCAACCAATCAAAATAGCATAGAGAAAAGCCTACAAAGAATATATAAATTCAAGGTTCAAAATATGTTAAAGTTAAGAAGCATCTTCCCGTATTTCCATGCCACTAACGAAAAGATGCACACCTCACTCAGTCATGCTTGAGTGCCTGTCCTTCCTTTCTTAGCCCATTCTGAAGATAAGTCTCCACCAAAGCTCCTGCTGAAAAGTCAGCCGTAAGAAAAGTCATAACCCATGCTGGTTAATTCTAGGTATCAACCTGACTGGATTGAGGGATACAGGTAGCTAACAAAGACATCTGGAGAGATCTGTGAAAGTTTTCCAGAAAAGATGGTTATTTGAATCAATGTACTGAGTAAGGAAGATACATTCCACCTAATGCAGGTGGAGACCATTCATAGGGGCTGAGGGTCTGGACAGAACACAAAGGCAGAGGAAAGAGAAATTCATTCTTCTCTGGAGTGGAGGACACCCATTTTCTCCTGCCTTTGGATATCACAACTCTTAAGTTCTCTGGCTTTTGGATGCTAGGATTTGCATCAGTGGCCCCCTGGGTTCTCAGACCTCTGGCCTCAGATCAAGAGTCACACCATCCACTTCCCTAGTTCTTAGGCCTTCGGACTTACAGTGAGTCACGCCACCTGGTTCTCCAGCTTGCAGATGGCCTACTGGAAGACCTACCAAAATCCATGATCATATGACCTAATTCTTCCAATAAATCCCATCTCAATATCTGTACATATTACAACTGGTTCTTTCTGGAGAACCCCAATGCACAGTCCCTGTCATGCCATCACTAACTCAAAAGGCAGTCCATTTAGAAGCTCTCCTATAAACTGTGGCATAAATGTCCAGTTGAGTCAGTTGAATACCTTCTTTAAGGCATTAAATCAGAAAATCTTGGGACAAAGTCCTGTGAGAGCAGAAAAGAGTACTGGCTTTCAAACTTTCACTTGCTTAAATTTATATGTATGTAAATATACACACACACACACGCACACCTTTTTAAAATAGTTTTTGAGGGAAAGAGGGCTATAATGGTGATGAACCAAAAGAAAGGAGTTCTCAGTAAAAACAAAGTGGACAGCAGTAATTCACTATTTCTGAGGTGACATGGGTAAAGCTCTTTGATAATCATATTTTGGGTGTGTGAGGATGGGGTTCTGGAATTGAACCACCCAGGGGTGCTCTACCACTGAGCTACATCTCTAGCCATTTTTATTTTCTTTATTTTATTTTTTCAGTGCTAAGGATCAAATCCAGGGCCTTGCATACCATCAAAAACCTTATTATATTTTCATCTAAAAATTAATGTTTTCCAATCCTTAAATTTTATTTAGATTAATACCTCACCTAT
The DNA here is from genome assembly GCF_048772815.1 of Callospermophilus lateralis. Taxonomy (NCBI): domain Eukaryota; kingdom Metazoa; phylum Chordata; class Mammalia; order Rodentia; family Sciuridae; genus Callospermophilus; species Callospermophilus lateralis. The sequence continues at coordinate 108,531,076 of NC_135317.1, read as the reverse complement.
TTTCTTTTTTTGTTGTCGACCAGCCGACTCTGTTATGGTTTCCTTCTTCTTTTCCACTGTGAACACCAGAGAAAAACAGTAAAAACTAATTATGCATTATATTTAAAAAACAAAGGCAGCTTTCTCACAGCTGAGTCAATCAAAGAAGCTTATAAAAAAGTCAGACTTTGATCTTGGTCATGATTAAGTTAACCAGCCTGTTCCTGAAACTGCTAACAGAGAAAACAGAAACGACATCCTAAGAATAAAACAATAGCTGGCTGGGGTTGTAACTTAGTAGTAGAGCTAATAATAATAATAACAACAATAATAATAAGTACCAATAACCAAATACTGATAAAATATTATATTAAGACTTAGCTAGGCATGGTGGCACACATCCATAATCTGATGACTCTGAAGAAAGCTAATGTAGGAGGATTGCAAGCTCCAGCCCAGCCTCAGCAACTTAGCAAGACCCTGCCTCAAAATATATAAAAATAAAAAGGCTGAGGATGTTGCTCTGTGGTAGAGGATATCAGGGTTCAATTCCCAGTACCACAAATAACTAAGGGGCACTCCAGCACTGAACACCAGCCCTATTTTTTTTTTTTTTTTAAATTTTGAGAAAGGCTCCCCCAGTTTCCCAGACTGGTCTTGAACATGCAATCCTCCTGCCTCAACCTCCTAAGTAGCTGGGATTACAGAAGCATGCCATCACACCCAGCTGGTCATTTCCATTTTGACTGTCTTTTGTCTTGAGATGTGTGCTACTGGGGACTGAACCCAGAAGTGTTCTGCCATTGAGCTACATCCTCTTTTTTTTTTTTTTTTTTTTGAGACAAGGTATCACTAAATTGCTCAGGATAGCCTAGAAATGAGATCCTCCTCCTTCAATTGCCCTCCCCAAGGCATTGGGATTGAAACCAGACCTCAGCAACAGAATCACACCTCCAGGGCAGGATGGGGAGGAGTATGTGCTGAGTTTGGTCTCTAATTCTTTTGGGGTTTTTTTGTGGGGAGGGGTGGGATTGAACTCAAAGAAACTGCACCACTGAGCCATATCCCCAGCCCTATTTTTTTTGTATTTTATTTAGAGTTACAGTCTCACTGAATTGCTTAGTGGCTCCCTCTTGCTAGCTTTGAACTGGAGATCCTCCTGCAGCCGTGCACCACCACACCTGGCTTGGTCTCTTCTTCTTTTGGTTGCTCTGTCCTGAGGATATCATTAGCTTTCTGAGACTTAATCTCCTTTCTTATAATGTTGATCAAATAAGCAAAGGTATCTTTTTTTTTTTTTCCTACAGTGCTGGGGATCAGACTCAGCACTTGAGCATGTGTAGGCCAGGCAAAAACTGACCCATTGAGCAACACTGCCAGCTGCTCAAATGAAATAAGAAAAAAACATCGAAGGCCAAATTGTGCCTATAAGAAATCATTCTCATCACATTCTCAGCTGTGTCATGCTGAATTCCTGTTTGATTTCAAAGACAACAAACTTCAATCTCTTCCTCAAACACTTCTTCAACCTTCTCACCCACCTGAAAACTTGGCTTATCCTGAAGACATCACTTACCTCCACACTAGTCACAATGGCCTGCTATTCTTCAAACATACCTAACACATTAAAATTCCCATATTTCTTTACCTGGAATTTCCTTCCCCCGCCTCATTCTCTATCCACGAGGGCCTGCAAGGTCATCTGCATCAGGGGCCTTTCGCAGTGCCCACAGAAGCGGGCCCCTTCCCTAGCTCTCACTACCACGGCCCACATTCCATTGCGCATGCTCATAAACAGACTTCAACTCAAGCCGCGTTATTTTCGTGTCCTACGAAGTCGTCGCTTGGCCGAGCCCCCGACCTCCTGGGAACGTGGCTCCCGAACTCCCGTCCGCCGTCCTGCGCACTCACGTTTTTTGCTCTGTTTCTCCACTTCGGCCTTCAGCCTCTTGTACTTGTCGGTCCGGTACACCAGGACCCAGGTGATGCCTGGAAGTCAAAAGCGACAGCTGACCCACGAGCCGCCGGAGGCCGCGGCGCCCGCCCGGGCGGGCCCCCACGCTCTGCGCCTCACCCACGCCTGAGTGACTGCTCCCAAACCCGAGCCCAGGCCGCGGGCCCGTCAGGGGCGAGCGCGGGCACCGCCGGCCGGAGGATCCCGCCGCCCGCCGCCGCCGCCGCGGGTCCCGGCCTCACCCTCGGCCAGCAGGGCGGTGCACACGGAGATGAAGACGATGAGCAGCGTGTCGGCGAACATGGTGCTCATGGCGCTCGCCCGGCGCCCCGCCGCCGCGGGATGCGCCCAGAGCCGGCAGGAAAAGCGACGGCTGCCCGGAGCGACCACCGAGCCGGACACCGCCTCGACACAGGAGAGCGCACTTCCGCTTCCGGGCCGCACCGGAAGAGCCCTGCGGGACTGGGCCGAGCGGATCTCGCGAGAGCTGGAGCGGCGGCGGCCGTGGCGGAGCGGCGCGCTGTCCGGACGCTGTGCCTCGCGGTGTGCCCAGGGAGGCGGCTTTCAGGACAGCCCAGAACTCCTGACGCTTGGGTGACTGTTGAGTTCCAAAGACCCCAGGCCGGAGGGTCCCGCTTCTCCGCCTGCTGGTGTGGGGCTGAGGCCCTGCGGAGCGCCCGAGCCCTCCCTGACCGCTGCTGGCCGCCGTGGGCCCCCTCCGCACTCAGCCACCCAGCTTATGGCTCTCCTTTAGCACGACTTTTGACCCAGTTATTTGTGCATTTCTCGTCTTCTCTGTCAGACTTGGCAGAGCCCTGTCCCCTTGTAACAGACGCTGCCTGTGCCAGGAGCGATGGGACCTGGTGGGGTCAGAGGGTGATTAAGAGCACGCCTTACTCAGGACTCCCAGGGAAATGCAGGGCGTGATGAGGTTCAGTGTAGGTGCCCCACAGTGCCACGAGCCCACGCCCGGCGTCCCAGCTACTTAGAGGCGAGGCAGGAAGGTCTCGAGTTCGAAGTCAGCCTGGGTGACATAAAGAGACCCTGTTTCAAAATAAAAAGGACTGAGGAGGTAGCTCACAGATGAGAACAAGATTTTTTTTTCTGGAGGAGTTGGGAAGATAGCAAAAACGACATTTTTTTTTAATATTTATTTTTTAGTTTTTGGTGGACACATCTTTGTTTGTATGTGGTGTTGAGGATCGAACCCTGGCCGCACACATGCCAGGCGAGCGCGCTACCGCTTGAGCCACATCCCCAGACCAAATTTTTTTCTTGAACACCTAATATAAGAGAGGAATCAAGTGTTTAAGAAAAGATTATTTTTTCCCTACTAGGCTGGAAAATAAAATGAAGACCTTTATGACCCCTGGGCACTGAAAAGATTGAGATCTCTTCTATAATTTAATTAAAATGCTACAGTGAAATGTGAGTTTATTATTTTTAAAATATCTTCCTTTTGGGAGGCATCAGGGATTGAACCCAGAGGTACTTAACCACTGAGTCACATTCCCCAGCCCTTTTGTGTTTTGAGACAGGCTCTTGCTAAGTTGCCTTTCTCACTAAGTTGCTGAGGCTGGCTTTGAACTTGGGATCCTCCTGTCTCAGCCTCCCCAGTCACCGGGATTACAGGCATATGCCATTACATCTGGCTGAAATATAAAAAAATATCTGTTTTTCAAATAATTTTCTTTGAGTTGTGCTGAGAGCCTCAGCCAGTTGGAATGGCCCCTGGCATTTTGCCAGAAGTAATGGTTGAGAGGCCAGCCATTAAGATGATGCTGGATAGATTCAATTGTATATAGACTCCTGCTGTCTGCCTCGGGTGCCCGCTACTTTGGAGTTCTGGGGGGGCGGGATTCCTGGAAAGTTCGCATTGGTTGGTGAAGTTCAGGGAGAGGGAGTTCCGGTTGGTATGGTGTGCCGGAGAGGGCCATGTGGGTGGCGTTTGGGGGAGTTCGGAAATAAAGTTTGTTCCTGCTTGAGTGGCTCGTGATTTGTGCCCAGCCAGACTGCGGCAGAGTTGTGTGTGTGTTCTAATGTTTAATTGCTTTAGGGTTGTCCAGCATTGGTTTTGAGGAAGATCCATCTGTTGTTTATTGTTGCATCTGCAGGTTTTGGAATGCAGAGAAGCTGTACAGTATGTATTTATTGAATGAGTGAGATATGCTTTGGGGGGAGAAGAAGATGGGCTGTAAGAATGAGAGGAATGTAGGAAGAATGAGAAACTTTAGGTGACCTTGAGGAAAAGATAAAATGTAATTGGGATAACGAGAAAAGCAGTGATTGAAAGCAGGGACTTGGTATGAGGACTTGGTTGGATATGGGGGCAGAAACAATCAAACTGTAGAGTATTGTATTCAGTAGAAACAGGATTGAGCAGGCAAGTGAATCCCTATTGCAACTAAGAAGTCTGAGGTTGATTGTGGGAGATCCATAAATCTAATACTATATGTAAAGCTTTTGTGTGCATTTTTTTCTGAATATGTACTCTCAAAGTGATTATCAACCAGTCATGTATGTTATGCACTTGAAAGGATGATAAGGGGCTCAAGCTTGATTTTATACTCAGTCCTCAAATTGTTGTTACTCAAGCACTTACTAGGAGTAGAAGTGGACTGGGGATGTGGCTCTGTGGTAGAGCATGAATCCCTGGGTTCAATCTCTAGTGCCACCAAAAAAAAAAAAAAAGATGAGTAGAAGCAAGGAATAAGAGCCTAAGATCTGAAGATAGGGCTGAAGCTTTATGTTTATCCTGCCATCATGCAAATTGTGGATGAAGGTACTGTCTTTAATGCCTCCATATACAAAGATACTCACCCTCATTAATGAGGAAGGAATTATATTTGAGACAACCCATTCAGTTGGAAGATTAGAAATTACATCAGCAGGGGCTGGGGTTGTAGCTTAGTGGCAGAGCGCTTAGCTAGCATGTGTGAGGCACTGGGTTTAATCCTCAGTGTCACATAAAAATCACTAAATAAATGAAGGTATAAAAATATTTCTAAAAATTAGGTCAGCAAATTGGAAAGGAATAAGTAAAATTATCTGTTTGTAGATAGCATGATCTTATACAAGTAAACTCTGAAAATTTCATCCCAAACCAAAAAACTTACTAAACTAAAAAACAAACTTAGAAAATTTGGAAGACACAAAATCAATAGGTATGGGCTAGGAATAAAGCTAAGTGGCAGAGCTTTCCTAGAAAACACAAGGCCCTTCTTTGGTTCGATCCCCAACACTGTACCAAAAACAAATAAACAAAAAACAACAAAACAATACATTCAAATTAATTGTATTTCATTGAGCAATCAAAAAGGAAATTTTCATTGGGTGCCACGGTGCACACCTGTAATCCCAGTGGCTTTTGAGGCTAAGGCAGGAGGATCACGAGGTTAAAGCCAGCCTCAGCAACTTAGTGAGGTACTAAGCAACTCAGCGAGACCCTGTCTCTAAATAAAATATAGAAAAGGGCTGGGGATGTGGCTCATTGGTTAAGTACCCCTGAGTTCAATCCTTGGTACCAAAACTAAAAAAATAAAAAATGGAAATTTTAGAAACTGCATTTACAATAACATCAAAAATAAAATACCTGGGACTAAACTTAACCATGGGGACAAAAGACTTGAAGATTGAATCCCAAGAAGTATTGCTGAAAGAAATCAGAAGATGCAAAAAAAGACATCCCATATTCATGGGCTGAAATAGTTAGGGTTGAGATATGATAGCAGGACTAGTGGTGTGACTCAGTGGTATAACATTTGTCCAGTGTGCAGGATGCTGTGGGTTTGAGGCCCAGCACAAGTTCCAGGCTAGCCTGGGTAACTTAACAAGACCTCCTCTCAAAATGAAAATAAAATAAGGCTGGGCATCTGGCCCAGGAGCAGAGCTCTTGCCTAGCATGTGTGAAACCATGGTTCAGTCCCCAGTACTGCAAAAGTGAAGAGGAAGAAGAAAAGAAATTGAGAAGAAAGCAACTCTCTTTTTTTCCTATGTATGAAAATACTAGAATTAAATGAGATAAATAGGAATTAAATCAGTAATTATAAAGTTTGTACCCAAGGTATTTCTAGGTCTTATGTGACCCAAAGCATATACAATTCTGATTTTGTTTTTCCCCTGCAGTACTGGGGATTGAACCCAAGAGCACCCTACCACTGAGCTATATCCCAGCCCTTTTTGTTTTTAATTATTTTTTAATCAGGATCTTGTCTGAATTGGTCAGGCTATCCTCCTGTAATCCTCCTGTCTCAGCCTCTTCAGCTGGGGTTACAGGCATGAGGCTCCAACAGTTTTCTTTAAGAAAAATAATATGGGAGCTGGGACTGTATCTCTGTGGTAGAGTACTTGTCTCGAATGTGTGAGGCCCTGGGTTCAATCCTCAGCACCACATAAAAATAAATAAATAAAGATGTGTGCATCTATAGCTAAAAAGGAAAATTTAAAAAAAAGAAAAATAATACATATTTATGAATCAACACTAGGTACCAAAGTGAACACTTATGTAGAAGAGGCTAGGTGAGGAGCTCAGAAACTTGATTTAACTAACTTGGTGGCAGATTTTCCTCAGATTGGAACCTGCTGCGGTGGCCCTTCCACGGGGTGACTGGGAAGGTCCCTTCACCAGGAGGGGAAATTGTAAGACCTTCAGTGGGACTGTGAGTTCTTGTGGCGCTGGAGTTAGAGGGACTGTAGGAAATCTTCAAAGACCTAGCAATGAAATCCCGCCTTCTCTTTTCCCCAGGTGAGGCAAGGCGGCTCTAATAGAAGCCTAAAATTATCATACTTCCCAATGCTCCCAGGATATGCCACTGGCCAGTAACCCCCCTTCTTCCCGCTGTCTGGACTGTTCCTCTTACCTGAGTGGTGCTCCATGCTGTAGACCTTGATCTTATTCACAGAGGGACACAAACACAGCCACGCTGGTGGAGGCACACAGCTTGTTCCAGGCTGGTCTTGAATTGGCTTAGGCGCTGTGCCCCGTGGAGGGCAGGGCCTGTCTGCATGGGAAAGCCCTCCCCAGGTGTGGTGCAGGTGGCGCTCTCCTGGGCAGGCATTCATCTTCCTCTTCTTCTTTGCCCCTTGCAGTCCTGGGATTTAGCCCCAGGCTTCACAGGTGCTGGCCATGCCCACCACAGAGCTGCAGCCCAGCCGTGACTCTCGTGTTTCCCTGTGGTCTGTTCTCAGTGTTCTCTCAAACCTCAGGTGCGTGATTCCTTCCATGGGCTCTGAACATGGAGAGGAGCCAACTGGCTGCTTCTGGTAAGACCTCCTGAAGTCACCCTTCCACGGTGGTTTTACTCTTCCAACCTGGAAGTTCAAGAAGCAGGTGACAGGGTGTGCGTGTCGGTGACCTGCCTCTGAAACTTGACTGACAGCAACTGATCTCTGGTGATATGATGGCGCTCCTGCAGCACATGCTCCGTGCTTGTTAGTGAATGGAAGAGGCAGTACAATGGAAGTTGGAGGCCACAGGTCATCTGGTCCACGCGGCTGGGACTTCGAACTGCGGTAAACAAGCCCAGACTCCCCTCAGAGGACAGCGGCTGGGGGGCCTCTGAAGAAGAAGCTGCCTGAGGAAGATACTCGGGGTGTGGAGTTCAAGGCCCTCACTGAAGGACAGGTGCCCAGAGGAGGCCAGCGCTGGGAGTCCTGTGGGAAAGAATGACCGCGGAGTACCTACCTCAGGGACTGACTAGCTAGAGAGCAGAGGGCGAGTGTGAAAGTCCTTGTGGAGTGTCTAGTGGGGCTGATGGGGACGGGCCCCCAGGGGCCTCACAGACACGCGGCAGGTTTTGGCCAGCTTTGCCCGGAGCCTGGCCTCTTCCCACCTCCCTCACCCCTCAGCACAGCGGAGCTCATCTCCGAGGAGTGGAATCTGTGGTGAACTCTCTCTTCTCTCCACATTTCCTTTTGGGTGGTTTCTAGTGCTTTGTCATCAAATTTGCTACTATACTATTACTTTTTGGGGGGAAGCAGGATTGGGCCTGATGTGGTGGTGCACTCCTGCAATCCCAATGGTTCAGGAGGCTGAGGCCGGAGGATAACACTTTCAAAGCCACCCTTAGGAACCTAGTGAGACCCCAAGCTGCTTAACAAGACCTGCCGAGTTTCTCTCGACTAAAACACTCAGGGGTCACTCCAGGGGAGTTGGGCTAACTGGGCTGTGCAAAATAACCACACAAGAGACAGAGATACCTTTTTCTTTGGGGAGTGCTGTGACGGCTTCTCTGACCTTAGGGTCCGAAGAGAGAGAGAGAGAGAGAGAGAGAACATGCTGACCCCTTTTATTGAGGAGAAGCTATTCAAATGAGGCAAGGGGTCAGGTCAGGGGGCTGAGTCCAGCTTCACGATGTCCGCTGTCAGCAGGTTGACTGACATCTAGGTAGGCCACACCCAAGGGCACAGTAAGAGAAAGGAACACACAAAAGGTGTTTCCATGGAAGATTCTATCCCAAACAGGGCAAGGGGTAATATTACAGAGGAACAGGTGAGCATAGCTCCATCCGTGGGGCGTAGGAAGCCACACCCATGCACGAGACACCATCCCTGGAACCAAGAAGCACTGGCTTCCTCTGAGCACCTGTTCTTCAGTGAGGGCCTCAGACTCCACACCCAGCCAGGGAGTGTGACTCAGTCACGTGCCAGGTTGGTCTCCCACAAAGACCCTTTCTCAAAATAAAAAATGAAAAGGCCTGGGGATGTGCCTCAGTGGTTGATCACCTCTGGGTTCAATCTCAGGTAGCAAAAAAAAAAAGACAAAAATATTAAGTAAGGAAAGATGCTTGAGAAATAGTTTTATGAGTAATTGATTCCTTGGTGAACATGTTAAGGTGACTTTCACTGCTTATTGCAGTCTTGGAACTGTTGGAACTTAGCCAATGAGACCCTGACTAATAAGGATCGCTGTAGGCATTCACAGGGCACTATTTGAGCTAATGCTACTTAGCCTTTGTTCCGGGCAGAGTAGAGTTGGTCACTTAATCCTATGTGTTGCTGCTGTGTGTTGTGATGCCGTATCACTCTGAACTACAGTTGTCTGGGTGTCTTCCCTGAGGTTCTGTGGCTCCTAGGAGGTTGAAATGGTTTCTAACTCATCTTTGTACTCCCGATACATGCCTTCCATGTGGTGAACCTTCAAACATGTTAGATGAGTCATTGAAGGAGGAATGGAGGGACAGATCAGGTCCTCATATTTTTCTTATTATCTTTACTGATCTGAGAACATCTACTTAGACTTTCTTCTAGGCTCTGAAACAATTTTGTTTTGTGTTTTTTATTTTTAAAAAAATGTACTGAGAAGAGCTGGGGCTGGGGCTCAGTGGCAGAGCCTTGCCTGGCATGTGTGAGGCACTGGGTTCGATCCTCAGCACTGCACATAAATAAATTTAAAAAATAAAGGTACATTAACAACTAAAAATTATTTTTAAAAATGTTCTGAGAGCTGGGCATGGTGGCACATGCCTATAATACCAGCAACTCAGAAGACTGAGGCAGGAGGATCACAAGTTCAAAGCCAGCCTTGGCAATTTAGTGAGGCCTTAAGCAGTTTAACAAGACCCTTTCTCAAAACAAAAAATAAAAAGGTTGGAGATGTCATTCAGTGGTTAAGCACTGCTGGATTCAATCCCCAGTACAAATAACTATATGGATATGGGATATCTTCTAAGATGGAGTGATTTTTTTTCTTTCTTCCTCCTGCTGGCTCAGGCTGACTCCCCTGAGCACTGGTTTTTCTTAGGAGAAGGAAACATACACACATATGAGTGTGTGTGTGTGTGTGTGTGTGTGTGTGTGTGTGTGTGTGGTTGGTGTTACCTGCATACACAGACTTTTTTCTTCTTTTTCTTTTTTCTTCCTTTTCTTTTCTTTTCTTTTTTTAAATTGTACTAGAGATTGAACCCAGGGTACTCTACCCCTGTTCCCAATCTTTTCTTCTTTTTTTTTTTATAATTTTTGAGACAAGGTCTTACTAAGTTGCAGAGGCTAGCCTCAAACTTGAGATCCTCTAACTCAGCTTCCCAAGTCACTGGGATTACAGGTGTGTGCCACCATGCCTTGCTTTATTTTTCCAGTTTTTTTTTTGGGGGGGGGGAGGGAGTACCAGGGGTTGAACTCTGAACTCAGGGACACTTGACCACTGAGCCACATCCCCAGCCTTATTTTTGTATTTGATTTAGAGACAGGGTCTCACTGAGTTGCTTAGCACCTTGCTTTTGCTGAGGCTGGCTTTGAACTCATGATCCTCCTGCCTCAGCCTCCTGAACCACTGGGATTATAGGCATGTGCTAGTGTACCCACCTATTTTTCCAATTTTAATGATCAAAATCTTCATTTAGAATTTAAATTCCTTGATAGCAATAACAGAAGAAGAAAAGTAATTTCAGAAATGTTTGCAGATTAGATTATTTCTAATTTGTTTGTACTTTGAGGAAAAATAACAGCACACTGGAAAGAAGGAAGAAGTGACAGTGAGTCACTCGGAGCCCAATTCCAGGCTTTCCATCCCTCACACATACCTGGGGTTACAGGTGTGTGCCACCTTGCTTGGCTTTATTTTTCCAACTTTTTTGTTTGGGGGGATACCAGGGATTGAATTCAGGGGCCCTGGGCCACTGAGCCATATCCTCAGCCCTATTTTATATTTTATGTAGAGTGGAAAAGCCAATAGTCAAGAAACAGCTTAGCTATTCCTAGAATGTTTCTGAATACAGTTCAACAGATACCATTAGATTATTGTTTACTTTAAAAATTCATCTGTTTATCCATTTTTTTATCCATTTATTTTGTGGTGCGGGGGGTGGAACCCAGGGCCTCTGACATGCTAGGCAGTGCTCTACCACTGAGCTACACCCCAGCGCCTTGCTCAGGCTCTCACTGAGTCACTCAGGGCTCAGCTCCGGGGTGCTGGGATCACAGGCATGCACCAGCAGACCTGGCTCACACACAGACACCCGAGGGTGCCAGGGAGGTCATTGGGACACATGGTAGAAATTTGGCGGGGGAGGTGAATATTTTTTTAGTTGTAGGTGGTCACAATACCTTTGTTATATTTATTTAGTGGGGCGAGGATTGAACCCAGTGCCTCACACATGCTAGGAGGGCGCTCTACCACTGAGTTACAACCCCACCTCAGAAATTTGGGTTTTTAATACATACTCGTTTGTGCTGTTTAATTTTCTACCTTATATACGTATTACCTATTCTATGTATAGGTATATATATATTTATAAATATATATGTATATTTTATATATATGTATACTTTATATATATATAAAATATACATGTAGAAAGAAGAAAGTAGTATATATATACATACATGTGTATATTTTACTTTATACACTTTTACCATTTCTTTTTTTTTCCTCTTTTCTTTTGTGGTGCTGGAAATCAAACCCAGGGTCTTGAGCATGCGAGGCAAGCATCCTACCAGTGAGCTAAGTCTTCAGTCCCATGTTTTACTATTTCTGAAACCTAAAATAACAGTAAGCTAGAGGACTGGAATGACATTGGAAGATTATAAAATTGAGTTCCCAAAGTACTTACAGATAGGTTTGTTACATGCATATATAGAAAATGTAAAAATAAAAGTTAAAAATAATTTTTCTGAGGGAATAGCTCAGTGATAGATAGCTTGCCTAGCATGCACAAGGGTCTAGGTTCTATCTCTAGAACTGTGAGAGTCAGTAGTCTTCTTTGACCTAAAGACTTATGTACTATAGATTTCACATTGGCCTGAGGGTTACAGAGAAATAAAAATTAGGTTAGATTTAACAGTTGCACTTTTGGTTTTTCTATACTCTGTATGATAAGATTTTTTTTTTCTATTTGAATCTCTTGCCTCTGACCACACCAAGTTTTGTTTCTGTGACTTTCATTCCAACAGGGTTTTGCTATTATTCTTACAAATATACTATAAAAACATGCTGACATATCACAAATTTTTTAAAAAAATTTTATTCTTTTTAATTATACATGACAGTAGAGTGTATTTTGACATTTCATACATACATGGAGAATAAAAACTTCCCATTCTTGTGGTTGTACCTGATGTGGAGTTTCACAGGTCGTTTATTCGTGTATGAACACAGGGAAGTGATGTCCCATTCATTCCACTGTCTTTCCTATTCCCATTCCCCCTTCCCTTCCTTCCCCTTTGTCTAATCCAGTGACTTCTGTTCTTCTCTCCCCGCTCCATTTATTGATCCTTGATTTTACTTCTTGCCCTTTAGGAGTCTTGTTGAGGAATTCAGTTCCTAAGCCGACATGATGGAGATTTGGGCCTACTTTGTCTTCCAGTAGGCACAGGGTCTCTGCTCTAATGCCTGGGTCCTTGATCCACTTTGAGTTTTGTGCAGGTTGAGAGATAGGGGTCTAATTTCATTTTGGGGGGAGGGGGTACCAGGGATTGAACTCAGGAGCTCTTAACCACTGAGCCACATCCCTATTCCTATTTTGTATTTTATTTAGGGTTAGGACCTCTATTCTTTCCTAGCTCTCCCCTTATTGTGAATTAGCATCCATATATCAGAGAAAACATTTGGCCTTTGGTCTTTGGGAATTGGCTTATTTTGCTAGGCATGGTATTCTCCAGCTGCATCCTTTTACTGGCAAATGTCATGATTCCATTCTTCTATAAGGCTGAGTAATATTCCATTGTGTGGCTGACCAAATTTTCTTTATCCATTCATCTGGAAGGACACCTAGTTCCATAGTTTAGCTTTTGTGAGTTGGAACGGTTATAAACAGTTGGCTGCATCACTGTAGTATGCTAATTTTAAATCCTTTGGGTATAAACCGAGGAGTGGGATAGCTGGGTCAAATGGTGGTTTCATTCCAAGTTTTATCAGGAATTTCCATACTGCTTTCCATAGTGGTTGCCCAGATTTGCAATCCCACCAGCAATGTATGAGTGTACATTTCCCCCCACATCCTCGCTAACATTTGTTGTTGCTTGTATTCTTGATTATTGCCATTCTGACTGGAGTGAGATGAAATCTTAGAGTAGTTTTGATTTGCATTTCTCTAATTACTGAAGATGTTGAACATTTTTTTTTCATATATTTGTTGATCAACTATTTCTTCTTCTGTGAAGTGTCTGTTTAGCTCCTTAGCCCATTTATTGATTGGATTGTTTGTGTGTGTGTGTGTGTGTGTGTGTGTGTGTGTGTGTGTTTTCAGTCCTTTATATATCCAGGAGATTAATGCTGTATGTGAGGTGCATGTGTTAAAGATTTTCTCCCATTCTGTAGGATCTCTCTTCACATTATTGTTTCCTTTGCTAAGAAGAATCATTTGAGTTTGAATCCATCCCATTTATTGATCCTTGATTTTACTTCTTGTGCTTTAGGAGTCTTGTTCAGGGTCAGATCCTTGGCCAACATGGTGAGGATTTGGTGTCGGGAGCCATTCTCACACGTGACTGGGTGACTCCCGGTTAGGGTCTGAGGCGCTCTGGCTGTGTCGGAGCTTTCCCGGCCCTCTCCTGATGAGAGAACCTGTCCGTGTGGGGGTGTAACTGACCACTGACCCCGGAGGCCCAATCACTGACCCTGACCTTGGAGTGTGGCCCCCCTTCAACCTTCATTGGATGGAATTATCCCCTGAATTTCTTGCTCCCCAATAAAAGGCTACTCCCTGGCGTGCTCGCTCTCTCTCTCTCCTGCTAGCCCTGAGTAATCCTTGCTGCCCTGCCGGGCGGTTAGAGGAGGGAACCAGAGAGGGGAGCCGTCTCGGACCTGGTCATAGAAAAAAGGTAACTGAGTCTGTGTGTTTATTTCGATCTCGCTAGCTAACTTTTATGCCAAGAACCTCATTAATGAAACCATTGCGCTGGCCGCGTGGTAGAATTGGCGCCCAACGTGGGGCATTCTAGATTAGCTAGATTGAGTGGGAGCGCGCTATAAAGATAAAGAAAAAAGTAAAGATAAAGGAAGTGGTGACAATTTGGGTCACAAAAGGAAGTGGTGACAATTTGGGTCACAAAAGTACCTTAAGATATTGAAGGAAAGAGACGTTAAATTAATTAAAATAAAAAATTCAACTTCTACCTATAAGGAAATGTAACTATTTTAGACAGTATAATTAATCAGAAAGGAAAACAGATAAAGAAAGCTCAGTTATTACAATTCTTAGAGATTGTAAGTGAATATTGTCCTTGGTTTTGTGAACAAGAGTCTCCAAATTTACTTACTTGGGAGAAATTAGGAAGAAAGTTACAAAAGGTCTGTCTTTCAAATGAATTACCTGGAGGCATAGATAATATTCAGAGAACCTGGACGGCCTTGGAAGTTTGTCTTTTTAAATATACGGGCCAGAATTCGTGGCCCCCTGAAGACCTGCTAAAAGGCATTCAACGGGCTATCAAGTCTATTCAAATGGAAAATCCTCCTGAGGCTAAGTTAATTCCTTTTCCTTTAAGCCTGTAAAAACAAAAGGGCTAGGGGCCAAGCCCAAAGTTAAAAATGTAAATTTAAACTTACAAAATCAGGCTACTCCACAGGGAGATTATGGAGAGCAATATCAGAGAGGAGATACCTCCGAGGTCCTAGAGAGCCCTCCAAGGGAGGTAAACAATCTTCCTGGAGAGGAAAATCCAGAAGAGATTCCTAGAGGGGCTCAGAGTTCTTCTCAGCCACGTGACTTAAAAGCCCAATTTCAAAATGGCGACAGCACAGAACCTTTACCAGCTAATCTATGGGGAAGAGATATTTTAACCAAAATGAGATTATTATTAGTTACTCCTAACTCTATAAGGTCAGTTGAGGAAGTTAGTCAAAGGTATTTTCCTGGAGATGATAGGGAGACCCTTCAGGAAGAGTATCTGTTTACAAACCAGTCTCCACGACAAAGATTAGTAAATGCTCCAAGCCAAAATTTTTATTAGGGGCCCTGAGTACTTCCCCGATCCCTAAGACAGCTGAAAAAATCACTTGGCTCACAGAGGAGCCTATATGGATTTCTCAGTGGCCCATCTCAGGGGAAAAGCTTAAAATAATTCATAGGTTAGTTGAGGAACAACTTCAGGCTGGTCATATAGAACCAACGCTTAGTCCTTGGAACACACCTATTTTTGTTATTAAGAAAAAGTCAGGAAATTGGAGATTGCTGCAGGATTTAAGGGCAATAAATCATGCAATTCAGCCTATGGGATCCTTACAGCCAGGACTTCCCTCTCCCACAGCCATTCCTTTAGATTATAGCTTGATGGTAATAGATTTAAAAGACTGTTTTTTCTCTATAAGGTTACATCCTGGAGATTGTGAGAGATTTGCTTTCACTGTCCCAACAATTAATTTTAAGGAACCTGTTAAAAGATATTGCTGGAAAGTACTCCCACAGGGAATGCGTAATAGTCCTACTCTGTGCCAAAAATACGTAGACCAGGCGATAGATCCCATAAGAAATAGCTTTCCTGATGCATATATTATCCATTTTATGGATGATATATTATTGGCTCATGCTAATCCAGAGGTACTTTCAGAAATTTTTACTCAGTTAGAGACTTCGCTTTCAGCAATGGGTTTATGCATAGCTCCTCAAAAAATTCAAAAAGTGTCTCCTTTTCAATATCTAGGTCAGATAATTCAAGGACGTACAATCCGTCCTCAAAATCTTCAGATAAAAATTAAGGAGCTACATACCCTTAATGATTTTCAAAAGCTATTAGGAGATATTAATTGGCTGAGGCCATCCTTAAAACTAACTACTTCTGAGTTAAGTCCTTTATTTCAGATATTACAAGGAAATCCCTCTCCAACCTCTCCACGTCAGCTAACTTTAGAGGCTAAAACAGCTTTAAGGAAAGTTGAAAATGCAATTAAAAATGCACAGCTTACTAGAGTTGATCCTAAGGAAATGGTGTATTTATTAATATTTCCAACTGAACATACACCAACAGGAGCCATATGGCAAAAATTAGGAGTTATTGAGTGGATTTATTTATCCCACTCCCCTCAAAAAACATTAATTCCTTTTCATGATTCTATAGCTCAATTAGTAATTAAGGGTAGAACTAGGATTTTACAATTAATTGGATCTGAACCTGATATCATAATTATTCCATTTTCTGTTCAACAGATTAATTGGCTTTTTCAAACTTCTAGCCCATGGCAAATAGCTTTTGCTGATTTTCCTGGCCAGATAGATAGTCACTATCCTCGTGATAAAATTA
This sequence comes from Callospermophilus lateralis, assembly GCF_048772815.1. Lineage (NCBI taxonomy): Eukaryota > Metazoa > Chordata > Mammalia > Rodentia > Sciuridae > Callospermophilus > Callospermophilus lateralis. Next base: position 108,514,968 of record NC_135317.1, on the reverse strand, counting down.
TACAATTTGCATCATTAACGTCACTTATTTTTCCAAAGATTGTACGTGCCCATCCTATAGATGAAGCCTTATCAGTGTTCACTGATGGATCAAGTTCAGGTAAAGCAGGATTTTATAGTCGTGTTCACACAGAGGTAATACAAACTTCTTATACTTCTGCCCAAAGAGCAGAGCTTCAAGCTCTGATTTGTGCCTTAACTTACTTTGCAAATGAGCCTATTAACATTTATTCTGACAGCTTATATGCAGTCGGAGTTACTAAAAATATTGAAACTTCAGTTATTGGGTATACTTCATCACAAGAGTTATTTAAATTATTTCATAATTTACAAAAGGCAGTGCTAATGCGGAAATATCCATGTTTCATAGGACATATACGAGCTCATACTAATCTTCCAGGACCTTTAGCTTCAGGTAATAACAAAATTGACAAACTCGTAGCTTTTTGTCAACAGATGTCTTCACATGACTGTGCACTAGCTTCCCATTCGTTACATCATCAAAATGCTTCTAGCTTACGTAAAAAATTTAATATTACTAGAGAACAAGCTCGTCAGATTGTAAGCCAATGCCCTAAGTGTGTTATTCACACTCCATCTCTGCCATCAGGGGTAAATCCCCGTGGATTAAAGCCAAATCAAATCTGGCAAATGGACGTAACTCATATTCCTCAATTTGGTAAGCAGTGTTATGTACATGTCATAGTGGACACTTATTCTAGATTTATTTTTGCCACAGCACGTACTAAGGAAAATTCTCAAAATGTAATTTCTCATTGCCTAGCAGCTTTTTCTGTTTTAGGATGCCCTATGCAGATTAAAACAGATAATGCTCCAGCTTATGTGAGCTCTTCTTTTCAACAATTTTGTCAAGAGTTTAAAATTAATCATAAAACAGGAATTCCTTATAACCCCCAAGGTCAAGCCATTGTAGAACGAGCTCATTTATCTATTAAACTTCAATTACAAAAATTAAAAAGGGGGGATAGGCTTATGACTCCCCAAAATAGCCTTAATCATGCCTTGTTTGTTTTAAATTTTTAAAACTGTGACATAGAAGGTCACACTGCTGCTGAGAGACAAATGTCTCCCTCAGTAACAGGCCCTTTAGGCAGAGTTTTGTGGAAAGATTTACAGACCGGTCAGTGGAAGGGCCCAGACCCGGTGATTATATGGGGCAGAGGGCATGCTTGTATTTTCCCAGAAAATTCTTCTCGTCCTATTTGGGTGCCTGAACGTGCTATCAGACATGGAAGAGATAGAACCCAGATTGAAGCGACTGAGGATCGACCCAGAGGAGCCCCCATCCAGAAGGAGGAGATATCGGAAAAGGATGAAGAAAGACCAGATTGACCCAGCCAAAAAGCTGATTTCATGGGAAGACGTGAAGAAGCTAACAACCCAGGCTTCCCGAATACTTCGAGACCTAGGAAAAAACAGGACCCCAATGATGATGGTAACAACAGTAATTGCCCTACTGGGCTGTCAGGTAAAGGGAGATCAAGTAGACACTTACTGGACATATTTCCCAGATCCACCCCTGGTACACCCAGCTGTGTGGACTGGAGAATCTATTCCAGTATTTATTAATGACTCATTCATGATGGGAGGATTTACGGATACTCATATTACTCCCAATCATGTGACTAGATTTAATTATTCTGGCTATAGTGCCCAATTACCCTTGTGTTGGTCCCACGATAAACATGCTGGCTGTCTGAAAGTATCATTCGAAGAAAAGACAGCGATTGGTAGACCTAGACTGACAAATAATTCTATTTATGGAGATTTAAAACCTAATACTAGATCAGTAATTAAGATGGGACTTTCCCATAATAAGCCAGTCATTTCTGCAAAACCTCCACAGATACACCACTGTCCAAATAGTTCTACAATTGAGATTGGCACCTTTCCTAAATGGATGGATTGTATAAATCCCTTTCCTGTACAACATAAGGTGTCTAAAGATAGTGGGTATATTTTAGACTGGTCTCCAAAAATTGATAAGAGACAATTACGAAGAAATTCTGCTATGACACCTGCAGGATTTGTTAGTAATATTTTGACTTATAGTAAAGGTGGTGTTCAAAAAGATATTTGGCGTTTAATTGCTGCCTCAGAATTCTTACATTTTACAGACAAACCCTTACCAAGATTTATTGGCAAGAACTGTAAAGAGGGATCTTGCTATGGCTTACGAGCTTGTGTCCAATCTCCTTATGTTTTAATTATTGGAAATGTAAAAGTTAAATGGATAGATGACAGATACATTGTTACTTGTAAAAAATGTAACCTAACCAATTGTATTACTAGGTATAATGGAGGAAAAGGAGTGCTGATACTTCATCAGCCCTCTTTTGTTTTATTACCTGCTAATATTTCAGAGCCATGGTATGCTGATGCTGGTTTACAAGTCTTACAGCAAATTCATGCCCAGCTGGCAAGACCTAAACGTGCTATTGGAGTTATAATTGTTGGTGTTTTGGCGCTAGTCTCTTTTATTGCATCAACTGTCTCTGCATCTCTGACATTGTCTCAGAATATTCAGCATGCAAAATTTCTTAATAATTTAGCTCAAAATACTTCCAAGGCTCTGCGTAATCAAGTAAATATTGATGAAAAGATTGAAACTAAATTAAACGCCTTAGAGGCAACTGTTATTGACATAGGTAATGAACTTTCAGCCTTAAAATTTAAAGAAAGGCTTAAATGCCATGCTAATTATAAGTATGTGTGTGTTACAGCTGCCAAGTACAATGCTTCTCTCTGGGATTGGGAGAAGGTTAAAAACCATTTGTTAGGTATTTGGCAAAATAGTAATAATAGCTTGGATATTCTGGAACTTCATCACCATATCCAAGACATTCAAAATAATAGAGCTGATTTTTCAGATCCTTCTTCTTTGGCTAACCAAATATTGAAGGAGTTAAATGGATTCAACCCTGGAAATATTCTCAAACACTCGGCCTGGTACATTATTGGATTATTCTCTTTGCTGCTAATTCTTTATTGCGTTGTAATTGTAGGATGGCGAGTCTTCAGAACAAGAATGCAGAAACTCCAGAGAGTGAACCGCGGCCTCATTTTTGCGAAAAGAAAGGGGGAATATGTCGGAAGCCATTCTCACACGTGACTGGGTGACTCCCGGTTAGGGTCTGAGGCGCTCTGGCTGTGTCGGAGCTTTCCCGGCCCTCTCCTGATGAGAGAACCTGTCCGTGTGGGGGTGTAACTGACCACTGACCCCGGAGGCCCAATCACTGACCCTGACCTTGGAGTGTGGCCCCCCTTCAACCTTCATTGGATGGAATTATCCCCTGAATTTCTTGCTCCCCAATAAAAGGCTACTCCCTGGCGTGCTCGCTCTCTCTCTCTCCTGCTAGCCCTGAGTAATCCTTGCTGCCCTGCCGGGCGGTTAGAGGAGGGAACCAGAGAGGGGAGCCGTCTCGGACCTGGTCATAGAAAAAAGGTAACTGAGTCTGTGTGTTTATTTCGATCTCGCTAGCTAACTTTTATGCCAAGAACCTCATTAATGAAACCATTGCGCTGGCCGCGTGGTAGAATTTGGGCCTACTTTTTCTTCTGTAAGGCACAGGGTCTCTGTTTTAGTGCTTACTTTTTTATTCACTTTGAGTTGAGTTTCGTGCAAGGTGAGAGATAGGAGTTTAATTTCATTTTGTTACATGTGGATTTCCAATTTTCCCAGGACCATTTGTTGAATAGGCTATCTTTTCTCCAATGTATTTTTTGGCACCTTTGTCTATTATGAGCTAACTGTATTTATGTCAGTGTGTCTCTGTGTACCATTGGTCTATCAGTGTACTTTGGTATCATTACCATGCCATTTTTGTGACTATTGCTCTGTAGCAGTTTAAGGTCTGGTATTGTGATGCCTCCTGCTTCACTTTTCTTGCTAAGGATTGCTTTGGCTATTGTGGGTCTCTTATTTTTTCAAATGAATTTCATGATTGTTTTTTCTAGTTCTATGAAGAATGTAGTATGGTCACTTTTACTATATTAATTCTGCCTTTCCAAGAGCATGAGAGATCTATCTTCTAAGATCTTCTTCAATTTCCTTCTTTAGTGTTATGTGGTTTTCATTGTAGGGGTCTTTCACCTCTTTTGTTAAATTGATTCCCATATTTTTTTTTCTGAGACTATTGTGAATGGGGTAGTTTTCCTAATTTCTCTTTCAGTAGATTCATCATTGATGTATAGGAACACATTTGATTTATCCTCCAATTGAATTTTAGTTTTATTTTGTTGGAAATTTTTCAGTTTGGGGTTTTTGCTTTGGCAGGAGGAGGTAGACTATTCAACATGGGGAACAAAACCCCAAAGCCTCTCCAGCAACAAGTGGTGCATTTAGTTGGGCCTAAGTGGAAAATATACAGCCCGCCAACTTGAGACGGATGTTCAATGTGGAGAGCCTAGAAATGGAGACATGAGACCTGCCCTACACACACGTCCTTGGCTGGCTAGGCACTGTGCTTGGGTGGAGGAGGCCCCAGAGTCCTATGAAGAACAGGGCACCGTGGCACACTTGTAATCCCAGGTACATAGGAGACTAAGGCAGGAGGATCCCAAGTTTGAGACCACTCCAAGCAACTTAGTGAGACCCTGTCTCAAAGGAAAAATAAATAAATAAATAGAAGAGCTGAGGACGTAGTTCAGTGGTAAAGTGCCCCTGGATTCAGTCCCCAGTACCAAAACCAACCAACCAGCCAACAACAGCAGCACCGTATAAATACCAGTAGCCCATCAGGGACACAGATTCTGCAGTTTAAATCTAGAGATGTTATTAGAAACAAAGCCAGCAGTGATTGAAAAGCTAAAACAATATTCGGAGTTGCTACAATAGATTATCTAAAATATTTAAGTTTCCTTCCTTCCTTCCTTCCTTCCTTCCTTCCTTCCTTCCTTTCCAAAATTACTACACATACAAGAAACAGAGACATATGATCCATAAAGTGGGGGAAAAGCAGTTACTAAAAACAGATCATTGGCCCAGATTTTAGATTCACAGGCAAACACTTCAAAGTTGCTATTATGAATATGTTCAAGTATTTATTACTTTTGTTTTGGAGAGGGTTCTTGGTGCTAAGGATTAAACCCAGGGCCTCATGCATGCTACCACTGAACTACATCCCCAATCCTCAAATGCTAATTTACAATCCAGAAATCTCAATAAAACTTGAGTGGGATAAACAGAAAGGAACCACACCCAGACACATTGCAGTCAAATTCCAGAGAGCCCTAGACGAGAATAATCTGGAAGGCAGCAAGGGAGAGATGGTTCATCATACTGAGGGCATACAATACTATTTATAGGTGGAGTCACACCAGAAACTGCGGAGACCCAGGCAGGGTGGCCACACCTGTCATCCCAGCTACTCAGGAGGCTGAAGCAGGAGGACACAAGTCAAAGGCCAGACTAGGTGACTTAGCGAGACCCTATCTCAAAATAAAAATAAAAAAGGGCTGGGGAGGGGCTCAGTGGTAGAGCACCCTGGTACAATCTCCAGCACCAAAGAAGAACAAGGAGGAGGAGGAGGGACAACAAGGGAGGCCAGAGAGACAGTGGTATGACGTAAGAAATGCTGAGAACAAAAGGAAGCAGCCTCTGCACCAAGGGTTCTAGGTCTTGTTTGTCTGTTTATTTCTGGTTTTAGTGCTGTGGATCCAACTAAGGGCCTCATGCATACAGGGCAAGTGCTCTTCTGCTGAGCTGTATCCCAGCCCAAACCATTTATTTTTATTTTTTAATTAATTTTAGTTGTAGATGGACACAATACCTTGATTTATTTATTTTTATGTGGTGCTGAGGATCGAACCCAGTCCCTCATACATACTAGGCAAGTGCTGTATCACTGAGCTATAACCCTAGCTCCCCAAAAACATTTTTTTAAAAAATTGAAGTAAAAGCATCACTAAATCAACAAAAACATTTTGCCACTATGCTGCTAGCAGATCTACCATAGATTGTCAAGACATTATAAATAACAAAATCCTGGGGCTTGGGTTGTGGCTCAGTGGTAGAGTCTCGTGTACCACATGTGAGGCCCTGGGTTAATCTTCAGCACCATATAAAAATAAATAAAATAAAGGTATTGTGTCCAACTACAACTAATAAATAAATATAAAAAACCCAAGTCCTATCATACACTGTTCACAGAGACACATTTCAGACTCCTGGCACAGACAGGCTAGAGTTCAAGATGGGAAATGGTATGCCATGCAGATACCAGTCATGGCAGCTGCAGGGAACTGCTCCAGGCATACCTGACAAAAGGGGCTTCCAGGCTGGTGCAGCAAGGCACGCTCGTGAGTCCAGCGACTCAGGAGGCTGAGGCAGGGGAATGGAAAGTGCCAGGCCACCCTGGCAACTTAGTGAGACCCTGTTTCAGAAAATGCGAAAGGACTGGGACCGAGTTGGTGCTTCACCTCTCAGCTGTGCTGGCCAGAAAGTGCCTCCAGGGCTTTCACCTCCAGGAGCACAGCTGACCAAGAGCCCAGCTAATGGTGCTCTGAGATCAGCTGGGGCCTTCGCTTCCTGCCAGGGAAGCAGGTGCCTGGGTGCAGGAACACCAAGGCAGGCTCGTTACTGGAAGATATGTGCTCTAATGATTGTCATGTCAGCAGTTTTTTTTTTTTCCTGGCTCTCTAAGACTGAGCCACATCCCTGTCTCTCTCTCTCTCTTTTTTTTTTTTTTGAACTGTCCCTTTGCTAATTGCTTTTGTTTTCCATATTTTTACTGGTATAATTATGCATAATAGTGGGATTTGTTGTTACATATTTACACAATATAACAGTGTAATTTGGCTAATATCATTCCCTAGAATGTCCCCTTTCCCTCCCTTCCTCTCTTCTCCTGGTCCCTTCCTCTACTCTGCTAATGTCCCTTCTATCAGATTATTTTTAAAATAGAGTTGAATGGTAAATGCATCTAGGAACTTTGGGGAAATTATTTATTTCACTCCATGGAGTTTAGACAAGTAATTTCATATTTCATGTTTTTTAAGTCAAGAGTCAGAAAACAGCCGGGCACAGTGACACAAGCCAGTGATCCCATTGACTCAGGAGGCTGAGACAGGAGAATCTCGAGTTCAAGGGCAGTCTCAGCAAAAAGCGAGGCACTAAGCAACTCAGTGAGACCCTGTCTCTAAATAAAATACAAAAGAGGTCTGGGGATGTGGCTCAGTGGTCGCGTGCTCCTGAGTTAAATCCCTGGTACCACCCCCAAAAAGAGAAAACATTTTTTTCTCATCCAGAACTAATAGAGATCATGGTATATCAACGAAATATTTAAATACTAAGATTGATTTACAAATAGAATTCTATAAATAGTATCAATAGGAGAACACATAATAATACAACCTACTTGGATCTAAGAGCCTTAATTTATTCAAATTTTGAAATAAATTAGTCTTCTAAAAATTTACCACTTAACACATTTTGTATCTGGGGATATAACACAGTGGTAAAGAGTGGGTTCAGTCCCCTAGACCATGGGTTCAGTCACCTGCACCAAAAAACACACAAACAACAACAATAACAAAACACATTGTGAAACTGGGTTCAAAAATGGAGGAATCAGTCAGTCCTAAGTGATTCATAAACATGACATTGTTAAAATGTGAATGAAGACTGCATGTTGGCAGTGCAGGCAACATCCTGCTGTCCCCCTTCTGTGGAGCAAGGGCATTTCACATTTCATAGTTTCTGAACTTCCTCAGGAGTTCCGAGGGAGCATCCCCCGACCAGCAGAAACGAAGGTGCCAAGAGTTCACATCTGAAAGACTTGGAGACTCTGAATTTTGTGGGGAGATTGACTTCTCCAGGGACTCGGTGCTTTTTGCTTTATTTTCTCTGTGGTTGAACCCAGTTCTTCTTTCTTTATTTCTCTTTGCTCATTCCATTCTTCATTTTTAGTCTTGCTGATATGAGTCTGCTCAAATTCTTCCAGCATCAAGTCTTTTTTACCTTTGACAGCCCAATGCATTGACATTTTCACTGAGTCAAAGTTTCCCACTGATGGAATGGCATCGATACCTGGCTCCTTCGCCAATGGTCATAGCGGGCTAGACCGCTCTCTTCATTGGTCAGAATCTCTTTTGCCTCTGCAGTTTCTGGAAAGTCTCCACAGCTTTAGAGTTTTCAGGATGCTTGTCAGGGTGACATTCCAGAGCCCTGACCTTAAAATTCTGCCAGGATTTGTTCAACCGAAGAGAGTTCATCACATCCCAGTAATGTGTAGTATCTTCACTGTCTTCCAGCTTAGACCACGGTGACCAGGTCTGGAACCAAGGCAGGCTTTTCCTGGCATAGAGTGGACGACCAGTTGAGGAGACGGTCCTAGGGAGAAGTTGCAGTTCTCACCAAGGTCCAGACGAGGTGGTAGAGTTTAGAGAGAGGTGAGGATCATGCAGCGGTTCAGGAAAAGATGATAAGTGATGGGATATTGGGTCCTCCTCAGGCTCTCCAGCTCGAGTGCATCCTTGTTTCGGCGGCTGCCCTGTCTCTTTTTATTTAATTATTTTTTTTTTTAAAGGCAGAGAGATGAGAGAGAGAGAGAGAGAGAATTTTTTAATATTTATTTATTTTAGTTCTCGGCAGACACAACATCTTTGTTTGTATGTGGTGCTGAGGATCGAACCCGGGCCGCACGCATGCCAGGCAAGCGCGCTACTGCTTGAGCCACACCCCCAGCCCCATTATTTAATTATTTTTTAATTAGGGACAGGGCCTCACTAAGGTGCCCAGGCTGACCTGGACCTTGCTATGTTCCTCCCTCAGCCTCCCCGTCTCTGGGATTACAGTGTGTGCCATTGGCACAGCATGGTGGCCAACGCTTTGACTTGTTCAGACCTTCTCAGTCTGCACAGTCATCTAGGGTGCAAGTACCCCACCTGTTTTTCTCTGACCCTCCCTCAGGTCAGGCTTGTGCTGCAGTCTGCTGGCTTCCCTAGCTCCCTTACTGTTTCCTCTTGCAGATTTTTCCCCTAATAAAATCGTGTGTGTTTAAATCCATCTTGGCATCAGCTTCTTAGAGGACCCAGACTAATACAGGGCAGCAGGAATGTCCACCACAATAGTTGGCAAGGTGGAGCTGTGCTGCCTTGCCTCTTGCCTGGCAGATGAAGGGGATGCTGTCTCGGGTTGGAAGTGGGACATGGCACAGGATGGTAGGCTAATTGCTAAAGATTCCATTAATGCTGACCTGTGGAAAGGTCACCGCTGGAGGAGATGCTGAGGAAGAGGCAGGTGTGAAATTTCAAGCCTTTCAGGAATATGGAGGAGAAATGTTTATAGAGAGTGAAGTTGGCTGGTTGCAGCTGAGCTGTAGTGATACTTTACAGAAGGTTACTGCAAGACTGAGGGCTGTTAACAATTGATTAGTGAGTGGCCAAGTGTGAGATTTGGGGAATCTCAATGGGAGCTACAAAAAGTGTTTTTGAACAGTAGGCTGAAGACCTGGTTGCTGGTCTAGATCCACAGTCCACTTGTCCACAGTTGTCTGCATTGTCCAACCACAGGGACTTCGGTGAACAAGGGTGTGTTGGTGATGGAAACCTGGAGTCCTGAAATATGGTGGGGTGTCAGGATGGATGCCTTTGGCAACACTGTCCCTGGCTCTCCCTGGGGTTGCAGAGGTGGCCCATCTCTCCTAATAAGGGCTATAACTTCTGCTGTGCTGGCAGAGGTGCCCTTCTCCAAACTTGCCATCTGTCCCACCTCCTCTCCTGGCTACCAGCCTGATAAGACAGAAATAAATACTGAATACTTTGAGTTGCAAGATAGACTTAGCAAGAGTCAGAGAAGTGTGCTTGGGATTAGCATCTAAGGGTACTCAATAAAGTTGCCAGATTGGAAGACTGGCTAAGGAAGAAGTCACCAATCGAGAGCATCTTCTCAGGACAAAAGCTTTAATACCCTACCCAAAACTCCAGAGAATGGGGACAACTTGCTGCCAGGCTTTTGGAAGTCTGAAAAAAATAATGGCTAAGCAGGGCTTGGATACACATGCCAGCAATGCCCAGCCTGAGGCAGGAGGGTCCCAAGGTCAAGGCCAGCCTTGACATCTTAATGAGGCTGTCTCAAAATAAAAAGTAAAACAGACTGGGGATGTAGCTTAGTGGTCGAGCACCCCTGGGTTTTTGTCCCTGTACCAATAGAAGAAGGAGGACAAGGAGGAAAGAGTATGGCTAGCTCTTGGAGGGGGTAACACCAACTTGCCCCTGATAAATGTCCCAAGAAGATGTCTAATGTAAGGTCAGAAGGAGACACTCTGGAGAACCTTGTTCCTCCCAAAGCCTCCAGGAGGCAGCTTGCCAAGGCCACTGTGAATGAGTAGGTGACAGAGGTATCAGCAACCCTAAGAAATCTGGTGGGGATTCTGTTCCCCCAAAGCCAAGGGCAGGGAAGGAAGGGTGCGGGGTCGTTGAAGTCTCTGGGAAGGTGGGGCCCCCAATAGCAGAGCAAAAGATTGGAAGGATCAGGGTGTGGCTGCACACACCTTAATCCCAGCAATTTGGGAGGCTGAGGCAGAAGGATCCTAAATTCAAGGCCAGCCTCAGCAACTTAGTGAGGTCCTAAGCAACTTACTGAAATCTTGTGTTAAACTAAAAAATAAAAGCCAGGTGCAGTGGAGCATACCTGTAATCCCAGCGGCTCAGGAGGCTGAAGCAGGAGGATTGCAAGTTCAAAGCCAGCCTCAGCAGCTTAGCAAGGCCCTAAGGAACTTAATGAGACCTTGTCTTGAAATGAAAAAAAGGGCTGGGATGTGGCTCAATGGTTGAGTGACCCTGGGTTCAATCTCAGTACCAAAGGGAAAAAAAAGAAAGACAAAGATATAAATATTTCTCTAGACATGGATATATACACACACTTAATTTTTTCCTGGTATCTTCTCATTTCTCCAGCTCTGAAGACTTGACCAATTGAAGATCCTACAACCTGCCTAGGGCGAGGCCTCCAGAGGCCTTTTCCTCCTGCAAGGACAGCTGCTGCGCCAGCCCCCGTGCCTGCAGTCCTAGGTCTCCAGTCCCATCTGTTAGGTGTGCAGCTCACAAACTTTCCTGGAGGCCTGTTGCTCTTGCTAGTTTCTCAAAGTGTGTCCTACTGAAAATATTTCCAAAATGTGAATTTCTACACTAGAAAACCCAGCCCTCCTTGTCACAAGAACAGCTGAGATTTCATTACAGAGCAGAGCTAACTGGGGAGACCTGGCTGTTAAGGAGTGGTGGTGCTTCTCTGTGGTCCCAACTACTTGGAGGCTGAAGTGAGAAGACTGCTAGAGTCCAGGAGTTCAAGAGCAGCCTGGGCAACTAATAAGATGCCTGTCTCAAGAAAGGAAAGAGGCAAGCGAGGAAGGAGGGAACTGCAGCCTCCCAATGACTTCAGCAGAGCACCATAAATGTGAGCAAAAGCCAGTCTCCTGATTCTGCTAGCCTCATTTGGCCTCCAACACCTGCAGTCACCTCAACCCATCATCCCAGTCTAACCTGCCACGCTTGGCCACTGGTCTCTGGACAAACCATGGACTAAAGGTAAACACACCCTGAGGGGGCGGGGTAACTTCAGCTGTGCCATCTCGCTTTCCTGTGTTGGCAGCCACCAGGCCGGGTCCAGGGCAAGGTGGAGGTGCCCAGGGCAGGCATTGGAAGAGGCGCTCCTTTGCTAGGGTTGCTCTCACTCACACTCCTCCGTCTGAGAGCCGCCGCCCCGCTGCTCTTTGCATCTGAGGCATCTATCTCCCTTGTCTCATGCCAGTCCCAGGCTCGGGTCCCAGCTAGCATGCGTTCTTACGGTGTGATAGAAAGAACACCAGCCCCAGGGAGGGAGGAAGCAAAAGTAGATAATTTGTAGGGTGACCCCGGACTACTTGGGGAAGGGAAAGAAGTCATACAGAAAAGTGAGACAGCAGTGATTTGGTCTGTGGACAGGAGAAGAGCCAAGGCCTGCAGGGGTCTGGGATAGGACCCACTAACAGGATGATGCCAGGGTATGGTGAGCTGGCCAGGGCACTGGCAGCTGGCAAGGCAACTAACTCTTGACTTTATCTCAGCCTGTTTTCATAGAGTCACATTAGAAAGCGCATCCTGGTTTGAGAAGGAGAAAGAAAAATCAGAAAATCTTTAAATTAAACTACAAATTCTGGGATTGGGGATGTAGCTCAGTGGTAGGGCACTTGCCTAACATAAGCGAACAAACCAAACCCATCCTCCCACACCTGTACTCCCAGCAGGAGAATCATAAGGTCAAGGTGACCCTGTCTCAAAATAAAAAAGGACTGGGAGGCATAGCTCAGTGGTGGAACACCCCTAGGTTCATCTCCAGTACACATCTCCAAACCCAAAGTCACCTCTAAATCCTCTGTACTAAGTTTTGCTTGTTGCTTTTTTGTTTTTCAGTGCTGGGATCAAACCCAGGGCCTCACCCGTGCTGGGTGGGGTAGGTATCTCTACCTCTGAGCTATCTCCCAGCCCTTGTATGTTTATTTGGTACTGGGGATTGAACCCAGGGGCATTCTACCACTAAGCTGCAATTCTGTCCTTTGTTATTTTTTGAGACAGGATTTTGCTTAGTTGCTGAGGCTAGCTTCAAATTTGTGATCCTTCTGCCTCAATCTCTCAAGTCATTGGAATTATAGGTAACTTAGGGCTCTTGATGTCTACCATCTTTTTTGAGGGAGAATGTGTATTGAATTTAGTAACTTGACTTGCATAATGTTTTTTAGGTTACAAAGTTCTCTGATATTGCTTTTTCTTTTTATTTATTTACTTTATTTTTAAAAAATATTTTTTAATATTTATTTTTCAGTTTTCGGTGGATACAACATCTTTATTTTATTTTATGTGGTGCTGAGGATCAAACCCACTGCCTCACACATGCTAGGTGAGAGCGCTACCCCTGAGCTACAACCCAGCCCCATCTGATATTGCTTTTTTAAGGCTCAAAAATTTCTTTGTGCTTTTGCCCATTTCTCTTCCCAATTCATCTCTTTCCCTTCCTAGTCTGCTGGTTGACAACCATTTTAAAAGCAGTTTTATCAAGATATAAATGATAGGCCATACAATTCATGAATTTAAGTTGTGCAATTCAGTGGTTTTTACTATATTCAAAGTTGCATGACCTTCGCAATAATCACTTTTTGAATATTTCCTTCACCCCTAAAAGAAATTCTGAGCTGGTGTGGTGGCATATTCCTGTAATCCCAGTCACTTAGGAGGCTGAGGCAGGAGGATTGCAGGTTTGAAGCCAGCCTTAGCAATTTAGCAAGGCTGTAAGTGACCTAGTGAGACCCTTTCTCAAAATAAAAAATCAGAAAGGTCTTGGGATGTGACTCAGAGTGGTACTAAAAAATAAAATACAAAAATTCTGGATCCATTAATAGTCACTTCCTGTCTGCCCCTAGCCTCCACCCCTGACTGTGGGCAGCCACTGATGGCTTCTGATTCTGTAGATCTGCCTGTTCTGGGCTTTCTGGTTTTTTGTCCTGGCTGGAACCTGGTACATCCTAGCCAAAGGCTCCACAGCATAGCTATATCCCTAGCCTTTTTATTGACTTTTTGGTGGTGCTGAGGATTGAACCCAGGGCCTTGTGCATGAAAGGCAAGCGCTCTATCAATTGAGCTATATCCCCAGCCCCTTTATTAACGGTTTTGAGACAGATTCTTGCTAATAAGTTGAACTTGGATCCTCCTGCTGAGACGGACTGAATCTGCCCCTCCTCCCCACTTGGAACAGACTCCCGCGGCTGAGAAACACTGAAGGGCTAAGGCCCCATGGCCAGGTGCCCAGGAAGTGAGCAGAGATAGCCCCTGCCTTGTCCTAACAGGACAACTGAATCTACCTATGTGTGCCACTTGCTTCTCTGGGGCCAGTGGGGAGAAGCAAACTGAATTCTCCCAGTTTGGTCAAACTGCATAAAGTTCATTTTTCCTTTTTCCAACTTTTTCTTATTTCTGACACAGGCAAGCAATCCAGGATCCAGGCAGGACCCCTGGGCCAGACTGCAGGTGACACTGCCTCAGCCTCTTGGGTGGCTGGGATTACAGGCATGTACCATCATGCCCAGTTTCTGTTTTTTGTTTTTTTCAGCACTGGGGACTGAATCCAGGGGTGCTTCACCACTGAACTACATCCCCACCCCACCCCTTTGTAAAATTTTATTATTTTTTTAGTTGGAGTTGGACACAATACTTTCGTTTATTTATTTATTTATTTTTATGTGGTGCTGAGGATTGAACTCAGTCTTTCCCAGGTGCCAGGTAAGTGCTTCACCACTGCTTTTCATTAACAAGCACTTCATTTCCAAGAGCTTTTCGTTTTTTAATTTTGAGACACTGTCTAAATTGCCAGAGGCTGGCTCTGAATTTGCGATCCTTCCTCAGTCTCCCTAGTTGTTGGGATTATAGGTGAGTGCCACTGTGACCTGCTCTTTTTTTTTTTTTTTTTTTTTTTTTTTTTTGCTTTTTAAGCTGATACATCAAATCTTTGAAGTTGTATACTAGTGAGGTTTGTGTGATGTTCCATGCATGTATGTATTGCCTAATATTTAAATCAGGTGGGGCAGGGGCTGGGGCTAGCCTAGCATGTGCGAGGCCCTGGGTTCGATCCTCAACACCACATAAAAATAAACAAAATAAAGGTATTGTGTCCAACTACAACCAAAAAATAAATATTTAAAAAAATATTTAAGTCAGGTTAAACATTCTCTCAAACATTTATTGTGGTTGAGCATTATCTTTTTAAAAATATGCAGATGTGGGGTGTGTGTGTATGTGTGTGACAGGAGATGGGGCAGGGTCTCCCGGCTGGTCTTTACCTCATGGACTAAAGAAATCCTCATGTTAGTACCTGGGACTACAGCAAGCACTACCTTGCCCTACAGGACATTTCCTTTCAATTTTTATTAGAAAATGCCTTTTAGGTCGTCTTACTCTGATCCCTCAGTGGGACTTGTGTGATAATGGAGAGGCACCTGCTGCTGACAGGCTGCATGGAGGGACAGCCACATTTCCCCAAACTTCCTACTGGCCAGGTATCATTTAACAGTTGAAGAGAAGCTTTATGGAAATTAACTTATCAAGGGCTACAAAGTAGTAACAAAACAAGGATCTGAATCTTGGTATTGCGATTGCAGCTGTCCTTTTTTGCACCCCTTCAATGGTTCTCAAACTTCGATGGGCCGACTGGAACGCTCTGCCCCACCCACTGGTGTCCTGACTCACCACTTCCGGGGTGGAGCCCAAGCATGTGCGTTTCCAGCGCAGCCGCGGTTTCTGCCTTTCTGACCCTGCGCTACAATTGTGCTGCCTAACAGCATCTGAGAACCTGATTGATGTAGGTCGCAGAGCTGGGTGTTCAAGTAGCTCCGGTATCATATGGTCATCTTTTTAAGGAGAGTACTGATGGCCTGTCAAAGCAACTGCTGATTGATGGAAGGCAGAAAGAAGCTAGAGGGGCAGTACAGGGAAATGAGCGATGAAGTCTGGGAAGAGAAGCCAATAGAGAACTGGTCAGCTCGCTGGAGCCAGGGCTATGAGGGAGGAGGATGCACCGAGTCAGCCGCAGTGCCTGGCTTACTGTCCTTGGCTGCAGCTGAGTTGCACTCTCATGCCGACTCAGCTCCGGTGTTACTAGGCCTGACTGGATCAGGACAAAATCAGCATATAAAGAAAAGTCACAGGTACCAAAAGGATGTAGTTCTCTGAATGTGTTGCAGCTCTGGATTTTATTAAAACTATCCTTTTCTTGGTGGGAGGGGAAGGAGCATAGCATGAAGCCACTTCAGAACCTGCAGTGTGATTGCTACAGAAGGCTCCATGTGACTGGACCATCTCCAGCAATAGGGTTTGGTGACCAGGCTCCCGAGAGAAGATGACACAGCACGGGAATAGCGTGGGCAGCTTGCCTTGCTTTGTAGAGAGCAGAGATGCAGAAGTCCTTGTTGAGGTCACTGTGATGAGAGTGCTCTTAACAATTTAAACTGACAGTAAGTTCTCTATATGTGGGCAAACCACCCTAGGGATGGGGCAGAGAAGGGAAAGAAGGGAAAGGGAGCATACTGCACTGACTGTCCTCTGCTGAGTAGATCTTACCTTCATGTAGAAAGCTTCTGATTGTTTTTAGATCACTTTTGTAGTATTAACTCATGTTATCATAGGTTCGGAGAAGCACAGTGAGTTAGCTCAGTTACCAGTAAGCTCCACTAGGTAAGAGGCACACTAGAACTGGTTGTAGACAGTTACTGTGGAATGCCAAAGAAAGCACTGAAGTCAGAGCGACCCAGAGCATGCCCTTGCACCTGCTGGGCTTCTGGCAGGGCTTCACCCCAGGCTGCCACAGATGTGGTGGATGCATGGCACCACATGGTGGGAGTGTGCTGAGACTGAGAGCAGGTGTAGGTGGAAGAGCAACACCTGTGTGAGAGAGCATAGGAAGACTGAATCCTCTCCCCACAGCCCCATAACTGGCCCACCCTGTAGGAGCTGTGCCTATCCCTTTTGAAGGTAGAGCCCCATGACCTCAGCACTTCCCTCCTGAGATCCCAAGATCTTGGAACACTTACACTGGTAATTAAATTTCAAGATGAGCTTTGGTGGGGATGAACCACATCCAAACCTTAGCAGCAGAAAACCAAAATATTCAGAAATGAGAGTTTGTAACCACATGATTGCAGTCAAGGGACCGCCACCTTTGCTTTCAAAATGATGGGAGGATGTTTGCTTCTTGGTGCATTCTTCCCTCCTATGTATATGTTGATTCATTCATTCATTCACCAGTCTCACCCTGACTGCTTCTCACTTGCCTGTCCTTCTGCTCACCTGGCCCTAGCATGTGGAAATGAGATATGGTGTCTCTTCACTCATTCAGCAAATATTTACTGAGACCCTATTAGATGGCAGAAACTATTCTAGGTATTGGGGACATGATGGCAACAACAAAAGACAGGGAATGTTTAAGCCAGTTGGAGTAAGCCAAACGAAACAAAGAGAAGGAAATACTATAGTACCATCTCAATGCATGGAAGGTGGGCAGATCAGCAGTTACATGACACAGCAGGTCTAGTACCATGCTATTTAGATACTCCGTGGCAGGGAATTTCAGTGTTTATGACAAAATCTCTCAAGTATGTTTGAAATTTGTATGATGAAATATTATGGGAAAAAAGCTACAGAAATGACAGGGAAGGCAGTTCATGGAGGACATGGCACCCTCCTATCCTCTTCTTCCTCCACTCTGCATCCCAGTGTCCCCATGCTAACCTTTAGCCCTGAGTTCTAAAATTCAAAATTCTAATGGCCTCATGTTTGGTTATAAAGTGTTCTGCAAAAGTCCTTGAAGACTGTTAAGTCTCTTTTCTGCAGAAGACTTTTGGGAGAAGAGGCAGACTTCATGGCCAGTCAGATCTAATCCACTCCATAGCTATTTGGTAAGATGACCTCCAGTAAATCTCTCTCAAGTGTATGTCTCTGGGTACCCAGCAGCCGATCTCCCCATCCTGTCTGAACTGCTTCTGTGTTTGGTACTGATGGTTACATAAAGTATCTCAAAAGTGAAAAGAATTCCATGTTCTTGGCTACTATTAATCTTGTTTAATAATTATTTTTCAAAATAATTTTCAATTTAAGCCTATTTACTATATTTTGAAAAAGAACAAATTGCCAGGCATCAAGAACAAATTGCCAGGCATGGTGATGCACACCTGTAATCCCAAAGACTCTTAAGGCTGAGGTGGGAGGATTACAAGTTTGAGGCCAGCCTGAGCAATTTAGCAAGCGCTTGTCTCAAAATTAAAAATAAAAAGGACTGGGGAGGTAGCACAGTTGTAAAGCCCTGGGTTCAATATCCAGTACCAAAACAAAACAAAACACCCACTAGTGACTTAGTCCTACATTCAGAGAGGCAGAGACTGGAGGTTCCTCATGAAGCCCTATGATTCCCAGGTGTGCCCAGCAAAACTTCCCTCCCCAGACCCCCTCAGGAGCCTTTTTTCTTCAAGCATAGTATAGGGCCTGGACTGTGCCAGGCCCACTTTCTAAGAACTTCACATGTGATTATTCATTTAAAACCTCACAAACATCCCAGAATGGGATCCACATTATGTCCACTGAACGCATGAGAACGCTGAGGCACAGCAGGAGAATGACTGGCCCTGGACCTGGGTGTGAACCCGGAAAGCTGGTTCCTGAGGCTGGGTCTGCTCTTAGTCACTGGCTGGGACGGCCGTCATCTTCAAGTTCAGTGGGTTTAAGTACCCAAGGCGGCACTGCCCTTTTAGTGTCCTCACGAACCTAACTAAGGAACCTCAGTATTGGGGGCTGGGTACTCCCCAGACAAGCCTCTCAAATCAGGCCGCCCGGGAGTGCGGGATGACAGGCCTGCCCGCGAGAACGGCGCGCCGGGTCTCCAGGACAGGAGATGTCTAGAGCTGCGGCTGGCACACTATTTCGGGCAAATGGGAGAGGGGAATCCAGTTTTCTTTAAACAAAATATCTTAGCGGATGATGGGCAAATGGCATTAACTGTTTCCACGTCATCTTCCCGACTGGTTCTGATGTTGCTTCTCAGTCCCGGGCATTCCCTCCCTTACTTGATCTGCCTTTAGGTCCCTCCTCGCTTTTTATCCCTTTGAAAGAGGTGGCCGGCACCTTCACGGCACCGGGCACAGCCCTCCTTTCCCGCGGGTCCACGGGAGGGCGCCGGGGACCCGGCTCGGTGCCCCAGAGCGCCGGGCTCACACCTCGGCCTCGGGCGGCGGGCGGGGCGCGCGCTGGGCCTCCGCCTCGCAGCCTTGGCCCGGGCGAATCGCAGCGCGCCGCCCGCCCGATTGGAGCAGCGGCATCACGCTGACCCGGGCCCGGGATGTAGACGACGCCGCCGCCGCCGCTGCGGGCAGAGGGAGGCGCGCGGCAGCTCCAGGAAGCAGCCCACCGCGCTCCAGGCGAGTGGCGGCTCCTCGGCTCGAGCCATGGCCGGGGACAGTGAGCAGACCCTGCAGAGCCACCAGCAGCCCAGCGGCGGCGAGCCCTTCCTGATCGGAGTCAGCGGCGGCACGGCCAGCGGCAAGGTACCGCGCGCGCGCCGCACACACGTCCGCCTCCGTGGCCACCTCGTGGCCCGCCCTGCGCTCCCGGCCGCGCTCGGCTCCGCGGCCCCGCACAGGCTCGGCCCTCCGGGAGCAAGGGCACCCGGCCAGCACCGCGGGCTGGCGCCAGGAGCACGCCCTCCTCCCGCGGCAGTTCCTCGTGGCCGGGGTCTACCGGGGGAGGGGAAAGGGAACGGAGGCTTATTGTTTGGCTGGTCCGTGTGGCGGGCAGGGCTCCCAGAAGCGACCCCGCCAGCCCAACGCGTCCCGGCGGAGTGAGTGGGGCTCGGGCCCCAGGGCTGCGAGGCGGCGCGGACGCGCGCGGTGTCCGCGTAGGGCGCCCACCGGTACGGCAGGGCTCCCGGTGCAGCCGAATCCCGGAGGATGCGGGAGCGGCCCTGCAGCCGCGACTCGGGGCGAGAGAGGGCGGAAGCGGTCGGCTTCCGTGGGAAAGTTCTCCTGGCTCCCAGCTCGCGGCGGGCGTGCGCGTCCTGGAATCGGGGAAAGGGGTCACTGGTCTGCCTCCCTGGAGCCTGCTGTCTTTGTTTTGTAGCTAGGCGAGGAGAGGCGTCCCAGCCTTACTCCGGACGTTCCTGCCGGTGGAGAGGGTGGAGCTCTCCGGTGGGTCTTTCATTGCTCTCTTACTGTCTTTGCGGGGAGGCTTCTGACTTCCCGCCGGGCCAGCCTGCCACGTATCGAGCCCGGGCTGGGCGAGGGCAGCCTGCGCGGGCGAGGCGGGCAGCAGGAAGGCGGCTGGCGCCGTGAGCGCGCGCCACGAGGCCCGCTCCGGGCGGCCCCTCCTCCATTTTGGCTGGCGTTTGGCTCCGGGTCTGGACTGGCACGCAGGGGCAGCGGCACGGGCGCTGGGAACTTCTACCCCTACCCGGGGAGTTCGTCGCGTCCCTAGCGCCCAGGGCTAGGAATTGGCCGGCTGCGGGTCTCCGAAGTTTGTGCTGCCTGCCTTCTGCTCGAATGCTCCTTTGATTTGTAAGCGTTCACGTGTGTTTGTACTAGTACTTCTAGTAACTCAAAGCAAAGCCCGATGCCAGTCTCTACGGGAAGCTTTACCTGTTGTTCACCGGGGCGCCTGTTTCTTCCCTGCGCGGCCCTTTTTGTTTGTGACTGTTCCCAGTGCTTCTTGTGATGCCTGGGATATCTTTGGGGTCTTCATATTAACTGAAGTCCTGGGGAGAAGAGGTTGAACTTGTAGATGAATGGAGCCCTGACAGTGACCTTGGTGAACCTCTCGAAACGCAGTCACCATGGGTGAAACCTGAGGCCCTAAAAGGTGGAACAGCTCCAGCCTCACCCTTGAGTCACTGCCGCCTGCTCCAGTTGGCAGTCTGTGAGGAGTGGGAGCCTGCGAGCTATCACAGGAGTGGCTGACTGCCCCTGAGCGCACAGGAGGAGAGTGAAGGACTCCCCGCCAAGGACCCCATTTCCCTGCTGTTCTCGAAGCATCTGCTGTATTTGGGCCATGATAGTTGGTCATCTTTTAAGATTTTATGCTTTTCTTGTTATTAAAAGAAATCCAAGGGTGAATTGGATTTGTCCCATATTGTAGTTTGCTGTAATTGTATTTTGATTTTATTATTCCTTTTGGACGGACAGTGTTGGCAAGCTGCATCTCCTTTGGAAGTCTCAAAAGTGAGCCTGGTGGTGCAGTAGGAGTGGGAAACAGGCAGCTTATATACTCTGTGTACTGATTAAAGGAATTTGGAAGAAGAGCACATCATCAGAAAAGGACAATTTTAGAGCTAGAAAGAACAAGTCCAACAGTTGGTCTCATCACTTTTTTTTTTTTTTTTTTTTTTTTTTGTGGTGCCTGCGATCAGATCCAGGGCCTTGTGGGAGCACAATCATCACTGATAGGCGAGAAAAACCAGGCCTGAGTTAGTAACATTGAAATTAGGCAGTGACAGAGCTGGGACTAAACTTGTGTGCCCAGTCCCTGAAGTGCTGGGTTTAAGATTTGACTGATAGGAGGAGGCATCTGGATGTCAACTTGAAGAGTGGCTACTTAGAATTAGCTACTAATGAATGCTGGGTTTCACAGGTATTTAATTTGGGTTGGAGATGGAAATGCAGATTGCTTTGTACCCTGTAGCCTGCCATTGTAGATCTTGAGTGTTTCTTCCACTTCAACCCCTCCTTAATAAGAAAAAAATAGTTCTCTTGAGGGAGAGGAAGTGTTTTCCTGTGTGGCTCTCATTTGTCTCAATGTTGTGGCTGCCCAGAGTACAAGTATTTTATCTCAGTAAAATATTTTGGTCATAGAAGGCAAGAATGGTGGTTGTAGGTTCATGTATCGCATTTTTTCCCGTTTGTTTTGTAGATGAAGATGAATTAGAACTTCAGAGTAAACTTTGGTAGGCTGATATGGCCAGTCATTGTTTAAACAGTCATGTATAATTGTGGTGGGTTGAGAAAGTAATTGTGACCTTTGGTTAAAAACATGCCTGGCATGGTGGCGCATGCCTGTGATTCCAGCAACTTGAGGGGCTAAGGCAGAAGGATTTTCAAGTTCAAGGCTGACTTGCACAACTTAGTGAGACCTTCAGCAACTTAGTGAGACCCTGTCTCAAAATAATAAGATAAAAAAGGGCTGGGAATGGAGCTCAGTGGTAGAGCACCCCTAGATTCAATCCTTAGTACCTTAATAAATAAATTAATAAATAAATAAAAGGGGCTGGGATGTAGCTCAGTGGTGCTTGTCTAGTGTGTGCAGAGTGCTTGCCTAGTTGTGCAAGGCTGTGGGTATAGTCCCTAGTACTGTATTCTCTCTCCATCAAAAAAAAATTATTAATTTTTCCTCCTAAAGGATGACTCTGGAGGTGGCAAGAACACTGGAAGGGAAAAAGCAAACCATGTAAATGTCTGCCTGTTTGTCCAGCTGTGATCAGGTTGAATCCTCCTGGTCCTCTGTTACTCTCCCTTACCAGCTAATAGCAGCCTTCTGGTTGGCCTCCAGGTCTTCTTTGGCTGGTCTCCTTTCTGGAAACAGTGGGTACCTCCCTGCTACCAGAGTACTGGTCAGGGACTGCAGTGCCCTGCGGATTCCAGTGGCCCCCACGTGTGGCCCAGGCTGTTTCCCTGCAGCCAGATCTGTTGGACTGCCCTTGCTGACACTTGCTGGCTCCTCTCTGGAAGGGTGTTGGTGCTGCAGCGCCCCCCCCCCCCCAGCTTCCCCACCCCTTTCCTCCACTGCCATTCCCTTTCTCTCTCCTGCTGCCCTAGGGGCACACTTGGTCTTGCTCTGGCCTTATTTGTTGCTGCTGCCTTCACCAGAGTTTAGGAGATGTAAAAATTCTGGAATGCTGTTCAGGTGTTTGGGGACCATTGAGGGGAAATCATGAGTGAATGTGACTGGAGGAAGTGTCAGTCCCAAGAGTTTCCTGGTTGTGACCTGCTTAAACCGTTTGTCCTGTCAGGCCACTTTTTCCCTTAAGAACTTCTTTTTGCTGCACGCCTGTAACCCCAGCAACTCTGGAGGCTGAGGCAGGAGAATTGTAAGTTCAAAGCCAGCCTCAACAATTTAGTGAGGCCCTAAACAATTAAGCAAGACCATGTCTCAAAATAAAAAGGGCTGGGGATGTGGCTGAGTGGCTAAGCACCTCTGGGTTCAATCTCTCGTTCCTAAAACAAAACATAAATTTCTCTTTTCCTTTGCAGTGGCCAGGCAGTGTCTTCCTTGACGGTGATAGAGCTGCACTGCCATGAGGTTTTTCCTATGAGCCTGTTGTGAGCTCTTGCCTGAGCATGGCCACTCACCCCGCTTCAGGTGTCTGTAGGGAGGATAGTCTGTCATTCTGAGCTGGAGGGCATACAGGGAGTTGCAGTCCCTCTGAGCTGTCGACTCTGGCCAGCTTGCCAGTGAGTCAGCATCTGCTCTGAGTGCTTCAGAATGTGCCATGGGCCCTGTCACCTTGGCTCTGCACCTGCTGTGGAGCCTCAGCAGCCCCTAGCCAGGTGACTTATTCCAGGTCCTCCCTCTGCCAGGTGCTCCCAGAACCCTGCACTGGTGTGCTCCTTGCTCTGTTTTTCTGGGCAGGGATCCTGTATTTTCCAGCGCTCTGAATTGCATCGTGGGCCATGAAGGCCTGGTATGGCCTGGCCTTGCTGCTACCCGCTACTCCTCTATTCCAGCCACTCCAGGGCTTGGCATGCCACTCCTTCCCTGCCCAAGGATGTCCCTACATGCTGTTTGCTCTGTGACATTCTGTCTGGTGCAGTAGGCTGCACACCTAACAGAACCCTGGGAGCTCTTCCCCTGCTGCCCTGCCTCTGGCTGTGTCCCTTTTTGCCTTGTCTTTGAAGTCCTCCACCCCTAGCCCTGAGCTTGGGCCCAGGAGCTCTCCCACTGAGCTGAACCTTAGCCCAAGTGTGGTTTCTGGTGCTGACCCTGCCTGGCCACCTGACGCCAGCGCACTATATAGGATTTGTTTGGATCTTTTGCTTAATGCCATTTCTCTGTCAAATCATGTTTTTGGTTTTTTTTAGGTTCTGTGCAGACAGATTGCATTTGGGAATTCTATTGCTGAAGTCCTGACCTTTTTGCTAGTAGCTCATGGTGCTATTGAGACTGTTTAAGGTCTTGACATCTTTTCAACATGGCTCAAGTAAAAAAGGCTTGAGTCTACTTAGATTCGCATGTACATAAGGGGTCTTTTAAACTGACATCATTAAACATTTGATCTTTCATCATAAGTTTCATGCATATGTGAATTATATAAGCATAGCCCAAATATATTATGAAATGCAAAAATAGGAAATATAAAAGGGTTAACAATGAGACATCTGGAAACATTTCTTTTTAGAAAAATTTTGTTTATTTTTTATTCTGATTTGTTATATGTGACAGCAGAATGCATTACAATTCATATTACACATAGAGCACCATTTTTCATATCTCTGGTTGTATACAAAGTATAGTCACACCATTCATGTCTTCATACGTGTACTTAGGGTAATGATGTCCATCTCATTCCACAGTCTTTTCTACCCACCCCTGCTCCCTCCCTTTCCCTCCTTCCCCTTTGCTATATCTAGACTTCATCTAATCCTCCCAGGCTCCTCCTCCCAACCCCACTATAATCAGCCTTCTTATATCAGAAAACATTCAGCGTTTGGTTTTTTTGGAAGTGGCTAACTTCACTTAGCATTATATTCTCCAACTCCTTCCATTCACCTGCAAATCCATGATTTTATTCTCTTATAGCTGAGTAATATTTCGTTTGTATATATACCACATTTTTTTTATTCATTCATCTACTGAAGGGCATCTAGGTTGGCTCCACAGTTTAGCTATTGTGAATTGTGCTGCTATAAACATTGATGTGGCTGTGTCCCTGTAGTATGCTGTTTTTAAGTCCTTTGGGTATAGACCAAGGAGTGGGATAACTGGGTCAAATGGTGGTTCCATTCTCAGTTTTCCAAGGAATCTCTACTGCTTTCCATATTGGCTGTACCACCAGCAATGTATGAATGTGTAGAAACATCCCTTTAACGGCATAAAACTTTTGGGTTCTTATTAAAATATTTGTAATCAAAACGCGTTTTATTTTTGAAAATCTTGTTTAATACTTGATGAGTCCTGCATGATTTTTGGTGACACTAACTTTGGTGATAAAGTGAGGCTGGCTGTGGGTCTTCTTAGACTTGAATCTTTGAGACTGTCATATTTGAAAATGTTACTCCATAAAGAGAGACTATTAGAGAAAGTGGTCAGTAGCATGGCCACTAAGTCACCACGTTCCCATCTCCCAGTTATGCAGTGGCTTTGTTAACAGGCTAGAAATCTTTAATTTTCTTTTGTTCTCCATCAGTTATTTTTGTGAACTTAGTTAAAAATTTTAAACTGCAGTAGTAGATTCTAAAGAGTAAAAATCTTCACTTGGAATATTTTAAAATTGGTTAGAAATGTGTTTACAAGTTTGTGCAGTTTCTATTGGGTTAGAGGTAAGTATAAAGTTTTTGGCAACAAAGTTGCTTAACACTGGAAATATTTTCTAATACCTTTTTATCGGATGATTTGGTCGCTTTAATGTTTTAATTTTCTTTCAACTTTGTGTTAAACAGTAGCAAGTTATAACTTGTCATTAAGTGAAGTATCATGCTGGATGTGTTAGTGTAGGCCTGTGATCCAGGCTACATGGGAGGTAGCGAGGCTGGGTTCAATCCCCAGCAGCCCCTACCTCCCAAAGTAAAATACCATAAGAACAAGTAACTGTAAGATTTACATGAAAAGGAAAAGGAGAAGACAAGATTTTTTTTTTTCTTTTTTTTTTTTTTGTACCAGGGATTGAACCCAGGGTGCTTAACCACTGAGCCACATTCCTGGAGGAGTGGTGGGCTGCCTGTGTAGGGCAGAGAAGAAGCCTGGTCCCTTGAGGGACACGTGGTCTTGGGAAAGACTCCTTTCAGGAGGCTGCAGGTCTGGGGGGACTTGTTGATTCCTGTGCCACCTCACGTGCCACAGCTGCTTGGAATCTTCACATGCCTCAAGTGAAGGCATTTGGCTCAGGAACATGGGTTCAGCCTTCCTTTCCCACTTAACTGAGTGTCTGTACATTCTGCTAGAAGAGGGCTCTTTAGCCCTTAGGATGTCACAGCTCTGCACCCAGCCTTGAGGGCTCTGTGTGGGTCCCTCACCACTGCCCACCCATGCTGACTGCTTCTTTGGTCGGAAGCTGCAGAGATGCTGGGCACTTGGAAGCAACTTTGGCAGGTCCTGGAAGGTTGGCATCCCTGCCACTTGGCACACCCACCTAGCAGCCAGCTTCCTCTGGGCCCTAGGACCTGAGTGCTCCCTCTCAGGTTCAGGCCTTTACAGGCGCTGGTCTGTGCTGGAGTCCCAGCCTCACCGACCCTCTCCTGTCCAGCACTGCCTGGCCAGGCTTCCTGCTGTGTCCTGGTTTGGCTGCCTGGGAAGTCTTCCTGGCCTTGACAGGTGCCTCCTTTGGTCTGCTGGAGTCTCCCAAAGGGACCTAGCTGTAGGCACCCTCCCCACCCACACCTCCATGTTGGTCTTCTGCAGACTGTGCTCTCAGGACCAGCCACTGTGTTCCTCACTGTAGCCTGAGGCTAACACGTGGCCTAGAAGCAGGGCTGAATGTTCTCCAGTTTGTTCAGTAACCGGCTGGTAATGACCTTGTTCTCAAACCCACGCACAGTAGGAATCTCCCTGTGTCCAGTGTTGAACCCCTGGTCTCACCTCGGACATGGCGATCTGCAGCCTCCTCTGACGCAGTTGATGACAGTGCCTCCTGGTTGCTCAGGCCTCAAACCTTGGGGTGGCCCTTGACCACTCTCCGTTGAAGACTCTTGTCGGCCCTACTGTCAGCCTACCCATAGTCGCCCACTGCCTGCCTCTGTTGTCCTACCCTGATCGTGGCCTCCTCCGTCTCTCTATGGGCTCTTGCAGTTCCTCAGGCCATTCTCCTCTGCTGCCCTTGTCCCTGTACATTCTGTTCTCATAGCAGTCAGAGGGACCTGTTAAATTGGAAGTTGGTGAATCCCTGCTCTGTTTTATTTTTCTTTAGTTTTCTAGTTTGCTACTGGGGATTGAATCCAGGGGCACTACAACTGAGCCACATCCCCAGCCCTCTTTATTTTGAGATAGTGCCTTGCTAAGTTGCTGAGAGGCTGGCCACAAACTTGAGATCCTCCTGGCTCAGCCTCCCGAGTCCTTGGGATCACAGGCACCACCATGCCTGGCACCTGCCCTGTTTTAAAACCCTGCAGTGCTTTCCCATTTTACTCCCAGTGAAAGCCAAAGTCTTTATCAAAGTCCACAAAGCCCTATAAATAGGTCCTTCGTGCTGGCTGTTCATCTTGCCAGGGCATCCTTCCCTCGTGGGAGGAGATGCCTTTTGTCATCTATCTCGGTTGTAAGAGTCTCAACAGCTAACTCAGTATGCTTTCCTGTTGCCACCTCTGTTGGCGTAAGTCTGTTTCTCATGACCAGCAATTTCTGGTGCTCAGTGGATGCTGTGTGATGGCTGAAGAAGGCATTGCTTCTCTGCTCAGTCACAGCTTCTTTTTTTCTTATCTGGCGGTGGGTACTGGGGATTAAACTCAGGGGCACCTGATCCCTGAGCCCCATCTCCAGTCCTGTTTTGTATTTTATTTAGAGATAGGATCTCACTGAGTTGCTTAGAGCCTCAATGTTGCTTTGAACTTGCAATCCTCCTGTCTTAGCCTCCCCAGCTGCTGGGATTATAGGTGTGCGTCCCAACTCCCAGCTTAGCTACATCTTCTGATACTAGTTTTTTTTTTTTTTTAAGAGAGAAAGAAAGAGAGGGAAAAAAAAAAAAAAATATATATATATATATATATATATATATATATATATATATATATATATATGTATGTGTGTAGATGGACACAACACAATGCCTTTATGTGGTGCTGAGAATTGAACCCGGGTCCCGCCCGTGCTAGGTGAATGCTCTACCGCTGAGCCACAATCCCAGCCCCTGATACTAGTTTTTGATGCTTAAACCTGGTTGCTTCATCTGCCGGGGGCTGTGGATGGTTGTCCCTTTGCTTTTCATGGGAGTGCCTCCTCTCGGTCCTTTGACCTGGACGGGGTTGCTGGCGCATTGTTAACCACAGAGCCTGGTGTAAGGGTGCATGCTCTAAGGCTGACGGTCTGTTTTGAACATTATAGAATCTGCTGAAAGGTGCTTCAGCAGCTCTTGTCAAGTTCTTACCTGGTTGTCATCTGTTCCATTCTGTTAAGTGCTGTTGATATGAACTGGATCTTTAACTCAAATACAGGAGTAGATCTTTCAAATGGAAACCATTACCTTCACTACCTTGGGGAAAGATCGACCCCTGATGTTTGGGAGGAAACCCCCTCTGCTCTGGGCAGGTTGCCGTGGCCCCAGCCTGGGCCTGGACTGGAACTGGGAGGGTGCCAAGCAGCGTCACAAGGGTGGGAAGATCTGGTAGTTGAGTGCTCCTGGGAACAGGGCATAACCTTGTTGAGTGAAGGAGACCTTGAGAAGAAGCGCCAGAGCCGATGTGTGGTTTGTGTTGTGCCGTCTGGGTGAGCATGATTTTCCCTTCATCAACAAGATCATACGTGATCACGTGTTTTCCAGGCTTTGGTGAAGATCTGAGATGCTGTTTAAAACATTCTTCTTTTGTTTTTTGATGAAAGCACAGACCCTCCAATTTAAGAAGCAGTTCTGGCCTTTATTTCTCCACTCTGATACATCTGTGCTAGGGTCGATAGAAAGTAGTTCTCAACAGAACTTGGCGGACCTGGGGTGCAGCTAGCCCACCATCTGCTTGGTTGCCGGGTTAGCATCTCTGCCAGCAGGTGCATTGGGGTCTGTGGTATGCTTATCAAAGCCTTGGGGGGCGATTGCACTGTCTGAGGAGACATGTTGTGTGGCATGTCTGTTGGCCGAGGGGTCTTCGGAATATCTTCACAAGTTGGAGTTTGAGGTTGGGTGAGAGCCTTGCAGTTTCTGGTGAAGCAGATCTGGTGACCTGTTCAGTGCCCCCTCCCCCCCATGCTTATGTGCTGTTTTGCCCCAGTCTGGCTGGGCACAAAATAACCGAGTGGCCACACAGCCTTGTAGGT
This sequence comes from Callospermophilus lateralis, assembly GCF_048772815.1. Lineage (NCBI taxonomy): Eukaryota > Metazoa > Chordata > Mammalia > Rodentia > Sciuridae > Callospermophilus > Callospermophilus lateralis. The sequence goes on along the minus strand of NC_135317.1, from coordinate 108,486,280 downwards.
TCAAACAGCAACCTTTATTCCCGAACTCTTACCGGCACTCTATACACACTTCCCGGGAACACACACCTCCTCTCAGAACCTCCATGAGAACTCCCCTGGAACTCCAAAGTAGCCTAGGGCGTAGCGGGCGCCCAAGGCAGCAAGATCCGCCCTAATCCCAGCAGGATCCGCCCTAATCCCAGCAGGATCCGCCCTAATCCCAGCAGGATCTGCCCTAATCCCAGCAGGATCCGCCCTAATCCCAGAGCCACCCTATCCCCCCCCAGGATCCGCCCTAATCCCAGAGCTGCCCTAATCCCAGAGCAGGTTCACCTTTTAACCATTCCCTCTAGCAAAATGCCAGGCGTCATTCTGACTAAACTATGGCTCTCAACATCTCCCCCCTTTCTGTTTAATTAAACACCAAGCATGTGGCTTAGGGACTGTGCCTGTCTTAGGTTGTCCAACACTACATATGGTCCTTACCCGTCATCAGATGAGCTGACCTCAAGGTGTTAGCCTCCTGTCTTAGGTTGGTACCATTGTAATTGGATCTTACCCATTATTGGCTACTGGTCCAGCCTACAGCCATACTTGTGGATAGGCCTTTGCACCAGTGTGTGTGGGGGGTGAGGTTCTTTGCCTCACCTCTGTTGGCCCCCAAATTTGGCCTTGGTGCCAGTGGGGGGGTGAGATTCTTTGACTCACCTCTGTTGGCCCCCAAATTTTAGACCATCACAAGCAGAAGGGAGGAGGATGCAAAATGCCACGGCACCAAGCCAAATGACGGCTTTTTTTGGAAAAATTGTACCACCGTTGACACCATCAGCAAAGATACCCCAGCACTACCACAATTCACTGCATCAACAGATAGTTCACAATGCATACAAGTGATACGTAGTCCAGGCAAGTTCTGCAAGCAGTTCAAAGTAGAGGAATCCATTAATACGTCCATTTCCTTCCAAAGTAAATCGAGTTCTTGATTGAGAATCACTTGTTGAGTTATTATTCATTGATGCATCAGTTTATACAGTTTACTTAGTTTTTCTCTTTTTAAACTTAGTTTTATCTTTGTCTTCACCAGCACTGGAATGAAGATAGGAATTCTGGCAATGATGGCTAAAAAAAAATTATGTAACATTTCAGTGGGCACTAAAAAAAAGCAATTTTCTGAACAATTTACATTATCCTGAACAGAATTATTAAATATAATGAAAAGGAAAGGTGAAAGTAAACAAACAGATCTGTTAACCTCCTTTTTGTTCACATATTAAAACAATCCTCAACAGCTGTTTACCCAATTTAAACTAAACCATTTAAATCACGTGAATAAAAAAAAATATTCGGATCCATTTTTTCATGAGCACTCCATATATATGGACATACGCACATACAGACATACAACACAAAACAGAAGTGTGCACACATAACACAATACATACAACACATAATAGTAAAGGCCTTGTAGCTTTTCACAGGTGAAATCTTCATTGCAATGTTTAAAACTCCACAGTCAAAAAATAGAACTGATCAGCAAAACATTAACCTGGGTCTGTATGAGTTAAAGAAATAAAATAGAACTTCATGATGTGGGGAAAAGGCAATAATAAATTAGATATTGAAAAAAAGCATCCTGGTTACCACCTAGGTTTGACTCTTCTATTGATATTCCAGCCTTCTTCCTGTAACTTGCATAATGTGTCTGAAGGTATTCCCACAAGCAAGTCCCAAGGTTTCTTACATTTGAAATAGGCCTTAATGGTGTTCATTATTCATTAGCCTCCAGGTGTGGGAGAATCACTGTCGCAGATGTAAGAATAGCCAAATTGGAGTTCTGAATATCAGCTGTTATGGATTTGAGCCAAATCATCTTCTTTTTGGTCTGTAGAAATCGTTTTAGTTAATCTCTCTGGAATCCAAATCGCCTGCCATTCTCCCTGTGGAAACACACAAACAGACCCCCGACTCCAGACAGTCACTGGGTCAGGACCTTTCTTTGTCCTGTTAGAATATCCTTCCAAAGTACCTTGGGCTTATGTACATTTTTTGGACACATAGGCCTTTCTGCAGCACTAAGCCCTGATGAATCCAAATTTAAAAAGTTTAGAGTAAAAAGGGTTATTTTAAGTTTATCTTTGGGGGATATATTTCCAATTGCCTCCTTTTGCTTTAATAAGTACATTTTAATAGTTTGATGAGCTCTTTCAACTATGCCTTGTCCCTGTGGATTGTATGGGATTCCTGTTATATGAGTAATGCCAAATGATGAGCAAAATTGTTTAAAAGAGGTAAAGTATAGCCAGGGGCATTATCTGTTTTTAACTGTTTTGGAACGCCCACAGTGGCAAAATTTTGTAAGCAATGAGCTATAATATCTTTAGTTTTTTCTCCAGCATGAAGGGAGCCCTACAAAAATTCGGAAGAAGTATCAACTGTAACATACTAATATTTTAATTTTCCAAATTCTGGCAAGTGTGTGACGTCCATCTGCCAAATATGGTTAGGTATCAGTCCTCTAGGATTGACTCCAAGATTAACTTGTGGTAAAAAGGTGACACAATTTTGACATTGTTTTATTATTTGTGTAGCTTGTTCCTTAGTTATTTTAAAACGCTTTTGTAAAGTATCAGCATTGACATGGAACCTTTTATGAAAATCTGTTGCTTTTTCTAGTGTACAGAAAATATGTATGTCATATTTTCAATGCTAAATCATTGCCCAAACTAAGAGCTTCAGGCAATCCTGTATGTACCCTGATATGTCCTTTAGAGAATGGCTCTTTTCTGTCCCAGATTAGACTTTGTATATTGGAAAACAAAGAGAAAACAGTAGAGGAAGGGGAAATCCTACCAGCATCTTCAAGGGATGCTATAGCATTAACTATATACTATCAGAAAATAAATTAAATATAGAATCTTTAAACATCACAAAAGCTTGTAATACTGCAATAAGCTCTACCTTTTTAGCTGATGGTTTGGGTGCTAAAAATGTAAAAGTTTGATCAGGGGTAACTACTGCTCCTGTACCATTATTTGACCCATCAGTGAATACATTTGGAGCATTCATGATACATGTTTTTCTTGTCATTTTTGGAAAAACTACAGGATGTGAAGACCAAAAAGACAATAAAGGATTAGATGGTAAGTGATTATCAAATGAAACATTAGATTTACACATGATTATTGCCCAAGTATTTAACTCATTAGCTAACTCATCAATTTGATCCATAGTATATGGAGTAATAACTTTATTGGGAGAAATTCCAAACACTCCCTTTGCTGCTTTTATTCCTTTGAGTATTAATTGTCGTACAGCTTCAGGATACCTAGTAAGAATAGTTTTAGGAGAATAAGATAAATGTATCCACAATAATGGACCTTCTTGCCAAAATACTCCTGTAGGAATATTTTTTATTGGTAGTACAATAAATAATAAAGGTAAACTTATATCAATTCTATCCAAATGCATATTTTCCATATGTGTTTCAATGATTTTTAATGCCTTTCTTGCTTTAGGAGTTAACTTGCGAGGTGAGTTTGGATCTGATGGACCTTTTAGAATATCAAATAAAGGTCCCAACTCTCCTGTTGGTATACCTAGATAAGGCCTTATCCAATTTATGTCTCCTGATAACTTTTGAAAGTCATTAAGTGATTTGAGTTGATCTACTCGTATTTGAATTTTTGGTGGACGGACCATGGTTGAGGATAATAGAACTCCTAAATAATTAATTGGAAAATTTAATTGTACTTTATCTATTGCTATCTCTAGATTATAATTTTTAAACAAGTTTGTAAGTGTGGCATAACATTCTAGCAATGTGTTTTTATCTTTGTGTGCTAATCATACATCATCCATATAGTGAAATATTTGTAGTTCAGGATTTTGATTTCTAAGTGGCTGGATTGCTTTGTTAACATAAATTTGACACATAGTTGGGCTGTTAGCCATCCCTTGAGGGAGTACTTTCCATTCATATCTCTGATCAGGACCTTCATGATTCAGTGCAGGGATAGTAAATGCAAAACGTGGACTATCCTCAGGATGAATTGGAATTGAGAAAAAACAATCTTTAATATCTATAACTAAAACATACCAAGTTTTTGGCAAAGCAGACAATTGGGGAATCCTGATTGAGCAGGTCCCATAATAACCATCTCATTATTAATGGCTCTTAAATCTTGCAATAATCTCCATTTACCAGATTTCTTTTTGATGACAAAAATGGGAGTATTATGGGGAGATATGGAAGGTTGTATATGTCCTTCCACTAATTGTTGTTTGACCAGATCATGGGCTGCTTGTATCTTTTCTTTAGTCAGGGGCCACTGAGGAACCCATACTGGTCTTTCTGATTTCCAAGTAATTTTTATTGTCTCAGTGACCCCTTCTGAAAACCCAATCCATGTCTATTTATTCCTTGATCTATTTGAATTGGTGCTGCTATACCTTGTTCTTGTTCTCCTAATCTTTTTTCTTTCCTAAAACCTTGTCTAACCCTAGTAGTGGGCGCATTTGGATTGATGTTATTTGTTAATGTCAAACCTAATTGATCTAGGACATCTCGTCCCCATAAATTTATAGGAAGACGATCCAATCCATATGGCTGTATAGTTCCTTCACATCCTTCAGGATCCTTCCAATCTAATATCATTGCACTTCTTTGGGATTAGTTGCCACTCCTAGGCCTCGAAGCGTTTGAGTGGCTTGTTGTATCAGCCAATGTTTTGGCCATTCTTGATGAGTGATGATGCTAAGGTCTGCATCTGTATCCAGTAGCCCATTAAATTCATGTCCTTGAATTTTTAGTTTTAGCATTGGGCGAGAATCTAAATTTAAAGAAATCATCTCCCAATCTACACCTGTGGAGCCTAATCCCCTGGAACCTCTACGTACGGCTGGAAAATTTATCATGCAGGCTGGGTATTATTAATAACTGTGCTATTCTATCTCCTGGTTAAATTATTGATATACCCCTTGGAGAACTGGCTATAATTTTTCTTTCACCTTCATAATCGGGATCAATTACCCCAGGACTTATCATAAGTCCTTTTAGTGTAGAAGAACTGCGTCCCAATAATAAGCCTACTGTTCCTTGGGGAAGAGGTCCTTTTACTCCTGTGGGAATGATTTGAACTCCCATCTCTGGAGTTAGTAGCGCTCTGGCAGAGGTGCAGATGTCCAATCCTGCACTTCCTCTGGTTTGTCTGATGAGAGATCTAATGGACAATGTGTCCTGGGCACTACCCTGATGGTGTTTCTGGGTTCCTCCATTGCCCCGTATATTTGTGGTCGTGGGCCCCAGAGATTGGGTCCCCCTGTCCGCTTTTTGGCAATGGAGCCCGATGCTTTTCTCCACGATATTGTGGGTAAACACTTGGTCCTTGTCCGTTTTTTTGATAATGGAGTACCCTCTATGGTGGTTTGTGAACGGCATTCATTAACCCAGTGTCTCCCTCTACGGCATCGTGGGCAAATACTCAGTATTCTACTCCTTTGATACCTAGCTTTGTTAAACCCTCCTTCTATGGGGCAATTCTTTTTCAAATGTCCTGTTTGTTCACAATTGTCTCTACATAATTTGATAATTTAAGTCTTCATGTTTCCATGGTCTAATGGTTTCCTTGCACCAACGATTTGCTTGCTCAAAGGCTAGTTGTTTAATTAATGGCATTGCTTGTTTTGTATCCCCCAAAACTCTGGTAACTGTTTGAATGAGCCTATCTACAAATTCAGCGTAAGGTTCATTAGCTCCTTGTATTACCTTAGATAATTGACCTTGTAAATCTCCATGTCCTTGTAAAGTCTTCCATGCCCTAACCGCATCTACAGCAATTTGTGCATATATAGCAGAATCATATTCAATTTGTTGCCACTGACCCTCATAAGGTCCCTGTCCTAACAACATATCTAGATTTCTCTGAGGATATCCAGCTGCAGCATTTCGCCGTCTACGTGTAACAAGTCCTCATTGGCAACCTTCAATAACAGGTATTGTCCTCCATTCAGCACAGCTTTACACATACTAGCCCAATCTCCTGGCGTCATGTCCAAGTTGGTAATGGATTCGACCATGCTTACCGTGAAGGGCGTTGTGGACCATAGGTTGTTACAGCCTCTTTTAGCTGCTTCACTGTTTTGAAATCTAAAGCACGGTGAATTCGCTGCCCTTCTGCCTGCTCAAGTACAGGGCATGCTAATCTTTGAGGTCCTGTCTCAGGATCCCATCTATCAACTTCGGGGGTTGGGGGCCCCACAGCATATGTTGGCTCTATAGGTGGAGCTGTTGGTTGGACACTTACGCCCTCTGGCGATAGAAAGGTGTTAGTAGCAGCCTCCTGTTGTAACTTTTTTTCTGATAGCCCCTTTTTCTTTAAATTTTCTTCTTCTGTCTGACTAACTCAAGAGACTTTTACTTGATCTACCTAGTTTGAACCTCTAACAATTTACTTAACATTCTTTCGGTTTGTTTTTTACTAATTTCTGATCTACTATAAAGATAATGCAACCCAACAAACTAACAGAAAACAAAACTGAAACAGAATGAAACAAAAATGGAACAAAAAATTGTTGTATCAGTTTTTCTATTTTTTTGACATGTGCATTTGTGGTCTATCTCTATCTGTTCCTCAGGGTTGAACAACTTCAAACCTTGAGCCAACCATTTTCCCCAGTTTGCCTGAGAAAGTTCTAGGGACAGGCAGCTTGAAATAAAAACAAAATAAATGAAAACAAGAACACATTGTTTTTTGAAATGGTCACCCATTCTCTCGCTCTTCCTCAGGGGCGAGCAATTTCACTTACCTCCAAGCTTCAGGTGTTCCCCGCATGGGCCACCAAATGCCGCAGTCTTGCTGGGCACAAAATAACGGAGCCGCCACACAGCCTTGTAGGTTCAAACAGCAATCTTTATTCCCGACCTCTCACCGGCACTCTACACACACTTCCCGTGAACACACTGTCTCCATTGAGCTCCGCCAGTTCTCTCAGAACCCCACGAGAACTCCCCGGGAACTCCAAAGTAGCGGGTGTAGCGGCCTCTGAGGACCTGAACCACACAGTTCTGCTGTGCTGGTCTCATGGGGCTTCCACCCCGGCAGCCCAGGTCTCTTGACTGCCTCCTGGAGGGAGGGCAGGCAGTGTGGCCAGCTGTGTTCCCAGGAGGTAGTCTTGAACGGAGGGAGGTGAGCGATGGGGACATGCTGTGGCTGGTCAAGTCTGCCGTCCTCTATCCCAGTTGCACTCTCACTCTGTCCTGCTTCCTTCACTCAGGGGCGGGCTGGGGGACGTGTGACGGGCTCAGCAGTGGGCTGGGCTCTCTGGGGGGCTGGGGTGCCACAGGCAACAGCAAAGCCTCTGCCTCGGGAGCTCCACGTCCAGCATGTCCCCGCCCAGGTTCGTGTGGGTGGCCTCTGAGGACCTGATCCACACAGTTCTGCCTGTGCTGGTCTCATAGGGCTTTCACTCTTCGGGCCATGGCAACTTCTAGACTGCAGGTGCCGGGATGCAGCCTGTCGGTCCTGTGTCCCCAGCCTCTCGGTCTGTCTCAGGCTCTCAGAGGTGAGACAGGTGCCCAGCAGGCAGTGCAGTCTGCATGCTGTGTGGTGGGAGGGCCAGGGGCTGGCACTGCCCTGAAGCTTCTCCTGTGGAGTTGGGGTCCCCGCTCTCCTGCCGCAGGCCTCCCTGTTCTGGCCACGGCGTCTGCCCCTTGCGTTCCTTCCCACTGCCTAGGTGTGCCATGCTTTAGCACCAACCAGCCGTTCTGGTTTCTCTCCTGTGCTTTCCATTTCTCAGGGGTTCTCTGGTTGGCTATTTCCTGCCCCAGGGCCTTCTTCGTCCACCCAGGTGCCACCAAGCATTTCCACTTGGTGGACTGTGTTTGTCCTGATAACCCCCAAGCCCTGCTGCTCCCAGCATGGCTCCGGCGTGCCCATGACTCCTGTCCACACACGGCCAGGCCAGGCAGAACCTCCGTTACCGCTGCCCTCCTGGGCTCCACATTCTCACGTCCACCTGGGCGGCCGATGCTGTCCATCCTTTGTCAGTTTCTCTCCAATTACTTCCCTTCCCAGCCCACAGCCATCTTTTCTTACCTGGATAGCTCTCCAGTGGCAGAACCCCATCTTGATCTGGACTCCTCCAGAGCATTTCCCACCTCGCTGCTGGAGGGATCTTTGGCATCAAAGGTCACTGATCACATGATCACCACTGATCACGGTGGGCTCCTGTGGGCTCCTTCAGCTGCTCTCTTTTCCCTTGAGTACTGTGGTCAGCATTTCCTCCCAAGGCCAAGTGAGGCTCATCTCCCGGCCTGCCTTTGTCACTCACCTGACCTGCTGTGGCTTCTGCGCCCCAACCTCACGGCCCTCCCCCAGGCCCTTTGCACTGTGGCTGCACCTGCCCAGCGCACCCCTTCCCTGCTGCCTGCCACTTCTGTTCCTCTTCCAAGCCCTCCAGCTGTGCCCTAGCCTTGCCGATGTTCTGCTGGCCACTGCAGTCCCCGAGGAGGCTCCACCAAGCGTCCTCTCCTGCTCCCTGTGCTGCTTGCTGCATCCCCCTCCCGCAGGCCGAGTTCTGCCTCAGGTCTGATCATGGTGCTCAGAATGCAGCACCTGCTCAAAGGGACCAGAGCAAATGTGTCGAGGGTTTTTTGACATGAATGTGGGGTTGTAATAGTGGGGCTCAACAAAGCCTTTTTCTTTTTTGGCACCATGAATTGAACTCAGGGGCACTTGACGACTGAGCCATACCCCCAGCCCTATTTTGTATTTTTTTAGAGACAGGGTCTCACTGAGTTGCTTAGTGCCTTGCTGTTGCTGAGGCTGGCTTTGAACTCGCAGTCTCCTGCCTCAGCCTCCAGAGCTGCCAGGATTACAGGTGTGTGCCACTGTGCTGGGGCCAAAGTCTTTTTTTCCTTCTCATTCTTACATTCAAGGTCTGAGAAGTTGATCTTATGTGTGGGCCTTGGAAGAGGCAGCTGTAAACAAACCTTGTGTCTATAGCAGAAGCTGTTTCTTTTCTGTTGTGTTCTTGGGCAGATGTTCGAGTTTCAAGAAGTTGGTGGCCCACAGAGTTTTTGAGGGCTTTTAATTTATCAGAAGGAACAACTTTTATCACATTTTGCCACATTTTTTCCTAATCAAAAGTGACCTGCTCTTGTAAAGTGTTTGCAGACTGTCGAGTGCCCAAGGCCACTCTGCTTTATCTGATTTTCCTCCATCCCTCGGAACCTGGGATCACTGGTGTTGGCTAGCAGCCTCCTCAGTGTGCTTCTGTGATGGCGAGTGTGCCCAGCACTGGCCACGAGCCAGGTGCTGTTCTAGGTGTGGCACAGGGCCTCTCTCCAAGCTCCCATGGTCCCGTTTTCCGTTGACAGCGCAGACCCGTTGGAGCAGCATCCTGGGTGCTGGACCCGGCGAGTGGGGCCTGAATTCAGACCCTAGCAGCCAGGCTGCTCCTGGCCGCCCTGGATGTGGACCCAGCACTGGGTGCTCCAGGTGAAGCGAGTCCCCCAGCCCCTGCAGCACTGCCGTGCGAGAGATGTGGCCTGGCCTGACCTTGGTGCTGGCCCAGCTCCTGGAGCTCGAATGCAGGGCTGGTGGGAGGGTCTCTGGTTCTAACGTATTCCTCTGAAACCTCTTCCCTAGTTCCTGCCACGGAGCTCGTAAGACATCGTGACTCTTAGTGAGGGACAGCTCCTGAATCCCGGGGAGTTTCCTGAGGGACAGAGCAACTTCCATTCCCACAAGGCCATTCTGGTGGGCTCCTGGTGCCCTCAGGTTGAGGGTCGATTTGCAGGGTGAGAGGGGGAGCTTACAGCCTCCTCTCCTCAGCTCCAGGCGTGGCAGAGAGGCTGATGTTTGATTGGTCACTGTGACCCATGATGTGATTGCTGTGCCCGTGTCATTAAACCTCCTACCAACCCTAGAGCAGGCCTCAGGAGCCTGGGGGATGGTGCCACCAGAGGGCACTGGGTCTCCTGCTCCTCCCAGGGGCCTTGAGCCCTGCCCTTCCAGCAGGCCATCACTGGTGCCCTTTGTGATAAGTAGAGGGGGCTAAGGACATCGTTGCTCTGGGCTTTGAGAGCTATACTAAGGGATTAAGCTTGCCCCTAGTTTATGGCCCCTGGTCAGAAGCACAGCCCAGCCTGCTTGCACTGACCTCTGAAGAGGGGCATCCCTGTGGACTGTGCCCTCTTCCTGGGTCTGTCTGTCTCCAGGAGATGCTGTCAGACTGCTCTCATGGGCCCCGTGGAATGCTGGTGGGAGAGGCTGCTGCTTGTGGCCCAGAGGGCAAGACCCCAGGGCTTGGGAGGAGGAAGGCCGGCTGCAGAGGCCAGCCCAGGAGCTTGCCTGTCTTCAATTAGAGTATTCCTTTAGGCACAGTTGTGGGCTCTGTTCATGAACTTTCCCTCTAGGAGGATTTTTCTCTGCAGACCCCCTGGGGGATTGTGTCCCTTGAGGTGGGATGTTATCTATACCAGGGGACAATGAACTGGAGCTGAGCTTCTTTTGCATTAGTGATGGTCTCCAGACTGGGAAAACGTCCCAGCCCCATCAGCAGTGTCTTGGGGACCTAGTGTCCCTACTGATTGTTGCTGCCATCCCTTTTCTGTTGATTCTTGTTAGAAAATGGTATCTATCAGAAAGGAAGTTAATATCTCTTGGTAACCAAGGACATGGCTTTTTTGGAATTTAGGTTGCTGACTGAATCGGTCTATTTTTTGTTGTTATAACAAGATACCTGAAGCTGGATAATATATAGAGAAAAAGGTTTTATTTAGCTCACAGTTTTGTATCCTGAAAATCCAAGATCTAGTGGCCTCATCGCTGTGGCCTCTGGAGAGGGCCTCAACCATTGGCAATATGGTGGGAACGTGTGTGAGAGGGAGAGGTCATCTGGAAAGACCGGAAGCATGAGGGGAGGGGTCAGGCTTGCTCCTGTGAAACCATCACGCTCAGGAGACCAACCTGGTCCCATGAGAACACCTTCATCTCTTCTGAGGGCAGTGCCCCAAATCCTTACTGCTGCTCATGGGGCCCCACCTCTTCCAGGTTTTCCCAACGAGGCTTCCCGGAGGACCCAGCCTCAACATGGAGACCTGTGGGCACAGCGCGTCAAGCCATGTCATCAGCTGTCCTAGTTCCCACAGCTGCTGATGAGGATGGGGGCTGTTGCTTTTTCATCATCTTGGAGGTGGCTGCGTCCTGTGTGTCCTCCCTGCAGAGCAGGAGTTCTATGGTTCGTCTGGGGCTGTGGATGGACTGCAGAGCTTCACAGGGGTGGGCACTGCACCCCAGGTCCCCGGACGAGGACAGCGGGCCCTCTTCTGATATGCGTGTCAGAATACTCCCGTCGTCTTGGCTCAGGTCCTGGAAGCTGACTGGACACAGGAGAAACCCGTGTCTCTGTGTGCCCGCACTCGTGCATGCGCTCCTGATCTAGAAAGCAACGTGGGTGGGAAAACCGGAGAAGGAGATTGGACTGCTGCTCCTGAAAGCGCAGGGCCCTCCGTCGGGGCTTGTCTCCTGAGCCTGAATCATGCTGTGGAAATGGCTCACACCCTCTGTTGGTTTATTTTTGGCACCAGGGATTGAACCTAGGGGTGCTCAACCACTGAGCCCCAGCCCTTTTTATTTTGAGGCAGGGTGTCAGTGAGTTTTTTAGGGCCTCAGCCTCCTGAGCTGTTGGGGTTACAGGAGGTACCACTGCGCTTGTTGGGACATCCTCTTGAGTGGCTGTTGCTGTTTCCAGATGGGGTGTGCGGGCACATCATCAGAATCTAGCTGCGAAGGAACGCTCTGGAAAAAGTCTGAAAAGGCCTGAAAGACGCGCTGCCCCGCTCGGCCAGCTCCCGTCAGTCTTCCTCACTGGGAAATGGGTCCCCGTCCACGCCTGCTCTGCGGACTGGGAAGACCTGGCAGGGGGTCAAGAGAAGGTGGCAGAGGGCTGCCTGTGCACAGCACCCGGGAAGTGTCTGGCTGGGGAGGGGAACCGCCCGCTCGGGCTGCTAGTCAGGATGGACGCAGCCTCCCTCCACCCTGGAGGCGGCCACTGGGCTCTTCTTGTTTTTCTCCTTTCACGTTTCCTCCTGTTAGACACACTCTGTGCGACCATCTCCTCCCCAGCACTGGGCTGGCTGCTGCCCGCCTGTGGAGGGCGAGGCTCTACCAAAGCCTCTGCAGCAGGGTGCCAGGCTTCGGCTCAGTCATGTTGCCCGCACATGCTCTCGGATCACAGGAGGACTCAGGTGGACAGGTCCTGGTGGACCGGCCTGTGATCCTGAGAGACACCAGGAGGAATGACGCCGTCTGTTGGCGCACCTGTTTTCTCCTTGGTACTCTTTCTACCCATTAAGCAATCTGGAGTCTCAGGAAGACGTGCTAGAGATTAAACAACTTCTTAGTACATTATTATTATTATTAGTAGTAGTAGGAGTAGCAGTAGTAGTAGTATTTTTGTGGTACTGGGGGGTTGAACCCCAGGTGCTCTGCCACTGAGCTCATCCCCAGCCCTTTTAATTTTGTTGAGGCTAGCCTTTGAATTTGAATCCTCTTGCCTCAGCCTCCTGAGTTGCTGGGATTACAGGTTATGTGCCACCCCTCCACCCCCAACTCTCTGTCATTTCTGGATACTAGCCACTCTTCCTGTTTTGGGCTCAGTTTTTATTGCTACTGTGTCACCCATGAATAGGAGGTGTCAAAGACTCCCAGCAGCTGTGGTGGGTTGGGAGGGAGGCTGGAGGACCTCAGCAGACCAGTGGGTCACAGGGAAGCGCACAGTGGGACTGCCTTGCTGGCTGTGGTACACAGCGAGCCCACCTGAGGAAGTGGGATGGTCTGAAGGGTAAACAGCGTAGGAGGGAGGGCATCGCTTCCTTCCAGGTGCCCCAAGGGTAAGACGAGCCCTGTGTGCATGGTGGGAACGACTGCCTTGATTTCCTTAGTACCCTGACCAGAGTGGGGAGTGCTGGGGGAGAAGGGCGAGTTGTGGTTTTGTGGGTCTCCAGTGTTTGCAGTGAACCAGGCAGAGGAGGTCAGGTGGTGAGAGCGTTGGGCTGGGAACCCACACAGAGGGCAAACGTCTTTGTGTCGCACCTGGCCGAGTGGTGGGTGCCGACCTGCAGAGGGGTGGGAACCCAGAACCCACGCAGAGTTTCTCTGGGTCTGCAGTTAATGATGTAGCCCCGAAGGCCCTGGCTGGGGCTTTGAGGCCTTTAGGATCAAGTGGCTCTGGGGTCTGGCAGTCAGTGGGCTGTGGCACTCAGTGAGAGGAGAAGGGCCCGGCCCTTTCCTCCTGAGAAGGCTACTGTGTGGGCCGAGTTACAGGTGGAGCACGGTGGCAAGGCCTGCAGGGACAGAGACCCGCGAAGTTGTGCTTAACAGCTTGCTTTTCTTTGCATTGGCCCTAAGCTTCTTGGGAGTTGGTGACCAGTGTTGGAGAAGGTCATGGTGAGGGGTGTGGGAGTCTGCTGGTGGATGGTGGGAGACCTGGCAGTCAGGGCAGGTGGAGTGCCCTCTTGTCCCCATCCTCTGTTCTGGTGCACAGCCTTGCTCCACTGCTTTTTATTGCTACTGGGGATTGAACCCTGGGCACTTTGCCACTGTGCTACATCCCAGCTCTTTTTATTTTCTTATTTTGGGACAGAGTCTTGCTAAATTGCCCAGGCTGGCTTTGAACTTGCAGCTCTCCTGCCTCAGCCTTCCGAGTGGCTGGGATCACAGGTGTGGCCACAGTGCCAGCTCCGCAGTTTTAACCCAGCCCTGACCAGACCTTGCTGAGCAGCTGCTGGCCAGTCATGGGCCTTCAGGTGGTCATCACCATGTGAGTGGGCCTGGCTGCCGATGCCTCTTACTCAGGTCGGCCAGATCAACAGGTGAGACGTTTGGCAGGAAACACGTGGAACAGCAAGGAGACCCTGAGGCCACCGTGCGGCCCAGAGCAGGCACCTACCTTGGTCTTGAGGTGCTTCTGGTCACCAAGCCAGGTCGTTGAGAAGGAAGCACAAGACCTTGTCGCTGTGATCTGTCTCTGGATCTGGCCTGGTGTGCCTGGTGACAGGGATGGTGCCCCAGGCACGGGGGCAGTGAGACGCAGGTGTGGGCAAGGACCCCCGGTCCGGGCGGCTTTCTCCCCGTGACTTGTCTAGTCTCCTCACCTGGCCCCAAGCACAGATCTTGCGTCTCTTTGCCTCAGCTTCTTTTCCAACATTTGGAATCTGATTTTGCATCCCTAGTTTTTTTTTTTTTTTTTTTTTTTTTTTTTTATGAATCTGGGTGTGGTTCTTAGGGTGACCCCAGCCCAACCCAGACACCTGGTCGGTCTGACTTAGTTCCCCTAGAAGAATCGAAGCCAAGCTGGTAAGGTTGCTGCTGCTGTTACTCTGCTATTGAGCTCAGTCCCCAGCCCTGTGCTAAGTCTTCCAGTGTTGATATTTGGTTTGTTCATCCCTCTGTTCTGAAACTGCTTTTTTTCCACATCAGATCTTTTCTGGTCTATAAATACTGCCTTTCATTCTTCATTCCGGCCCTCAGACTCTTTCCTTTCTACTTGTGTTTTTCCCGCAAATGTGTCAAGCGTTCTGAATTAATTCTATAAACACCTATTCCTCCTTCCTGTCTGAATCTTCTCCCTTTATGTTGCTGCAGAGATGTCCCAAAATAAGGTGTTTGTAGCGCTGGGTCCTCCTCCGTCTTGCTGCAGAACAGCTGCGCGCTGAATACACTTCGCAGACTCAGGACCCACAAGGCGGGAGGCGGAGTGGCCTTCCTGCACGTCCAGTTGCTTCCCAGTACCCTGCCTAAACCATACACCCTCTGAGCTGCGTGCTCTCTGGTTCCCACGGGCATCTAAACACCATGGGCAGCAGAGCGTGTGCCCTGGGAGCCTTGTTCTGGGGCATCTGCTGGAAGTTGCTGGCTGGGGCCACCTGGGGTAGGAAGGCAGGGTTCCAGAGGGCTTGGTGGGGGTGGGCCAGGCTGGGTGGAGACTTGGGGGCTGCCTCCTTATCCTGATGAGTGTGGGGCACAGAGTAGAGAAAGAAAATGTTACGCGTTGATTCTCCTTTCTACACCATGCACTCTGATGAAGTTGACTGACCTTCATAGTTTTTTATCATCTCTATCAAGTGCAAGGGTCTGGCCTTGTCTATGGCACCCAGGTGTTCTGAGGATAAATTATGAAAACAGATGTGAAATGTTTTTAAACCATAAAGAACGCTTCAGGATAAGGTGAAATGTCTTGTAGTGTAGAGGGTATCAAGTATTGCATTTTAGGATCTTTACGTATGGTGAGACGTGGTAATGCACGAATGTCTTCCACGGATGCTGAAGTCCTTGAATGGCGCAGTCTGTGCATGTACTGCGTGCACAGGTTGCTGCACACTGAGTCGTGCCCAGGCAGCACGCAGTACCTCATACAGCGTGAGTGTCGTGCCTGGGCAGCACGCAGTACCTCGTACGGTGTGAGCGCTGAGTGGCTCTTACAGTGTGTCTAGGGAACAAGGAAGGGCTGGGTTGAACTGGAAGATGGGCGACTAGTGGGTGGTATGGACCCTGCTGATAACCTCACTGGATTCGATTTTGGTGCCTGGGATGGAACTAGGGCCATGCACACACTAGCATGTGTTGCACCCGCGGCCTTTGCAGATGATAGCCTGGATTTGCAGTTGGTAGAATTAGCAGATGTGGAGCACTAATGGGTTATATGTTATTCAAGATATATGTCCACAGCTGTCACAGGTGATGAAACTGGCTCAGAGATTGACGTCTCGCCCAGGTCACAGAACTGGGCAGTGGAGTAGCCAGTACTTGAGTCTTCTCTTTAAATCCTGGTTTCTGTGAAACTGATGGGGTCCATCAAAAGTAGTTGGTACCTTTTGGTACTGTTTCCATCTGCTGCATTGATTTGTTCAGCAAACATTAAGTGCCTGCTGTGTTCCTGGTGCCTGGTATTTGGCGTGCTAGGTGAGTTTTGTTTGTTGTGTGTTTTCCTACAATGGCATTATTTTCAGGGTGCTGGAGAGTGAACATGGGGCCTCTCACATGCCAGGCGAGTGCTCTCCCGCTGAGCTGCACCCCAGTCTTTCTCTAAGTAACTTGTGATGAGCTTCAAAGGCATTGAGCTTTAAAAAAAAGTCTTTTGATTTCGACCTCTAAGTCCTTGGTTTTCAGTCTTAATTCTTGTTTGACAGTCCTGTGTATGTATGTCCTGCAGTTGGCCAGAGGAGTGACCAGTGGGACAAGAGACTTACGATGATTTCAACCAGTGGGCCAAAGGTGGTGACCCTAGTGGCATCAGGTTGCTGGTGTGGTTTGCCAGGCGCAACTGGACTGACTCTCCTAGCCCATGAGCTCTGGGCTTACCTGGTGGGAGTGGAAAGCTTCAGTAGATAATTAATTGGAACACACTTCCAAAGCCGAACAGGCAGCACGCAGTACCTCATACAGCGTGAGTGTCGTGCCCAGGTGGCACTCCTTTGGCAGCTGCAGGTGACAAGTGGAACATGTTTTCAGAGCCTGAGAATGCGCGCGCGTGTGTGTGTATGTGTATATGTGTGTGTGGGGTGTGCTTGGGATGGAACCCAGGGCCTTGCTCACACATGCTAGGCAGGTGCTCTAGCCCTGAGCTGCACTCCCAGTCCTTTTTAAAATTTATTTTAAGACAGGGTCTCACTAAGTTGCTGAGACGGCCTTGAAGTTGGGATCCTCCTGCCTCAACATCTGGCGGCGCTGGGATCACAAGTGTGTGCCACCAGAGTCTGAGAATTAGGCGTGGGGCCTCAAGGGCCCCTGTGGGTCTCTCTCACTCCTGGCCAGTGTTGACACAGATGAGAAGCAGAGTTCCAGGAAGCACCTATGGGTCTGCCCACCTCACTCCTGCCCTGAGTTTCCTGGGTGAGGGGGTTCTGTTGACGCCTCTGCTCAGGTCTCTGCAGAGGTTTGAGGGGCCAGAAGAGCAGGTGTGGCTACTCCTCCCGCCTGCTTTCCCAGCTGATCCTGAGTCAGTCTTGTGAGGGGTGGTGTGTTTGAGCCTGTCGTCTTCTGAATGCTGCCTCTGCCAGCCACTTGGAGCCCAGGAGGCCCTGGCAGCCTGCAGCAAGTGTCACCTGAGTCATGCATGCACTTGCCAGCACCGAGTGCCTGCCGCCTCCTGGTTCCTGGCTGCAGCCGAGTCTGGCAGCGGACAGAGGAGAGAGCTGCTGACGATGCGGTGGGGAGTGCCTGGTGGGGAGAGCTGAGCAGGGGTGCCTAGGGGGAGAGGCCTGAGCCGCAGTGGAAGGGGCAGCAGAAGTGGTGCAGGGTGGAGAGGGCTTGAGCCGTAGTGGTGCCCACGCCCAGCATGCAGCCCAAGCGAGGCCGGTGCAGCCGTGGGGCCACTCGACAGCTTCCAACATAGCTTTGACTGTGCCCTTACTGCTGGACTCCATGTGTCCTTCCTGGGGCCCAAACTGGTGCCTGCTGTTGGTGTGCCCCATCCCGTGGCCTGCACCTCCTCCCCAACTCTCTGAGCTTTCTCCTTAGGCTGCCAGTGTTGTCCCCGCTCTGGAAAGGTTGAGTGCTCCCAGAGGGGAGAGGGCCAGGTCCGCACCGCTGTTGGAGGGACTCAGGGAGTCCAGGGTCAGCGCTGTGAGACTGCAGGGGATGGGTGTAGTAGCAGGATTGGAGTTGGTCCTTCCAGACCACCATAAACCATGAGTTCAGGGCATGCCAGGTGTGCACGGGGTGGGCCTGTAGGACTAGTAGCAGTTATGGAGCATTCTAGCCACTGATCAGGGTGCACAGAGATTGAAATTTCTGTGTCCTCCATCCTGAGACGGGAGGTGTGCTGGTCCCCTATCATGGGGGAGAAGGTGGAGGCTCAGAGGTAAGCAGCCACTGGAGGCTGCTCAGCCGGTCAGGGGTTCCAGGAAGCACCTGTGGATCTGCCCACTTCGATCCTGCCCTGAGCTTCCTGTGTGTGTGGGGGGTCTGTTGATGCCCCTCCCTTTCCTGGGGGTCAAGCAGAGTGGCTATGGTGCCGGGTCTGCCCCCTTGCAGCTTTGCCTTAATTCACTGTCTGCTGCTGGGTGAGCAGGTAAGCAGCCAGCTGCTCTGCTTCTCTGGGAACTTGTCCCTAGAGAGTGGCCGCGTCCAGGAAGGCTTGTGGCCGTGCCAGGCGTTGCCATAGAAGTGTCTGGACTTGTCACAGGCTGTGCTGAGTGAGCAGTGCTGCTTCCTGCCCCTCCTTAGGTCCCTGAGTAGACTCCCCGCCTGGTGCTCGGCCATGCCTTAGCCTAAGGGCTGCCGCCTAGAGGAACAGGCTCTGGGCCACAGGGGCTCTCCCTTCCCTGCCAGAAGCTGCTCCCTGTAGAGTGGGCTGGTAGGACCCTTCTTGTAGGGACAGATGAGTTGCTGTGAGGTGGGTGACCCCGAGGCCAGGCACTCCAGCTGTGTGCACCGTGTGACAGTGCAGGGGGAGCTGGCCCCGTTGATGTGTTTGTCACTCCAGGCTGTGGGTGCTGCCTGGTTAGCAGCAGAGTCGGGCTGGGTGAATCATGAATCAGATTCTCCAGGTCGGCGCCGGCCGCGTGAATCCTCTGCTGGGACTGCTTTTATTGCTGCAACATGTTTCATAAACTGTATTTTGAAGAATAAAAAAGGTCAAGTTCAGAGTTGCACATTAGGCACAGGGATGGAGGGCTGTGAAAAGCCACATTCCACCTGTACTTTGAACTTCCTGGGACAAGTGTCCCTAGTGCATGCTGTCCTCTGTCCTCCCCTGCAGAGGAGGCTGCTGGAAGCCTGCGAGTGGAGGTTGATGCTTTTTTTGCGGCCCCTGACTTTTCTGGATGTCTAGAGGAGCAACTGTAGTGTGGAGCCATCGCCTCCCTCCTGTTGGAGTCCGCTGCTGCCCTTGGCCGCTGTCTGATTTGGCTCACCTGGACTGCACCTCTCCAGTCTCTTAGTAACCTCTTTATCCTGAGCATTCCTGCTCAGTGAAGTGACATCCTGCCCTTAGGGCCCAGGTCCCAGAACTTTCTCCTGCTTTAGAGACCTAAGTAATACCCTGTCACAAGAGCAACGAGAGTGAAAGTCCCTCCTGAGCTCAGATCTGGGGAGGAAACGCCTGCCTTCTCCTTTAGACACTTGGGTGACCAGCTGTCACTCCTTGGGGTTGCTGCTGTGCAGAGGCAGCTCAGTTTGCAGCAGGCTCGGTGCTCATTGTAGTTCACTGCAGCCCAGGCCCCTGGTCTGACAAGCACCCACCCTGCTGTGCTATGGGGCAGCCTCCCATGTCAGTCCAGGCCCACTGCCTGCGGGAGGCTGTTGGCCACCTGCCTCCACCTTCATGGTTGTGCTCACCCCTCTCCCCGTCCTCTCTCTATTTTGGGACCACACACCACTGTTTCTGAGCTGCCTTTGCCACTGTCGGTAGAAGGGGAGAGGACTGTGGCTGTGGGCCTTGAGGTCCCTTCCCCCCTGTGGATTCTTAATCTCAGGCCATATCTGTTCACTGTGTTTCACTCACTTGTTTTCCATTAGCATCTTTGGAACCGCGTGGCAGTGGGCCCAAGTCTGTGTGATTAACCTAAAATGCTTGACCCTTTACCAGAAGTATGTCCGTGCTTCAAACTGCTCTTTGTTGAAAAAAGAAAATAAAGCAACCCTCCGTCTCTCTGGGCTGCTGTAACAAAACACCTTAGAGTGGGTAGTTAACAAACAGTGGGAACTTACTTCTCCGAGTTCTGGAGGCTAGAGGTCCTCGACAGAGCCGCAGCAGCCTTGGTGTCAGGCAAAGCCAGTTCTCTGCGTCACAAGGGCTTGTCGTGCGTCTGCACGTGCCTCCAGCACCCTGTACAAGGGCACCAATCCCATTTGTGAGGGATCACTGCACCCCAGCCCTGTATCCATACCATGGCCTTGTGGGTCTGATTTCCACACGGGAATTCCAGGAAGCACAAACTGCAGACACAGCAGCAACTTGTCAGTTCTCAACTGTCACCTGTCAGCTGTGTAGGCCTCGGGCCTACCCAGTGTTTATTATGTGCCTGTGTCAGATGGGGGACTCCTGGCTGTCTGTCTCACAGATAAAGAGGCTGAGGCTCGAGATGGGGAGCCACCTCATCTGAGCCCAGAAACCACATCTGGATTCAGACAGGCTGTGAGTCTTCCTAACCATTCTGCTTCCAGAAAAGTAACACCAACTTCATGGCCCCAAGCAAAACTTAAATCAGGGACTCTAGGTGTTCCACTGTGTCTCTGCCACTTCTCCTACTGCGCTTCTTTCATGTTTTTTTTTTTTTTCCTTTGACCAGTGATGTTAATAAATGTACATAAACTAGGGATGTGGTTCCAGAGCGTGTGGGGAGGCCGACCAGGTGGGGACACACGGGCTGCAGTTAAATAGAAAACCGCTGAACCTTACTGAAGTCTCTCTTGAGGGGTCTGCAGAGTCACCGGCCTTCCTTGGAGAAAGCCCTCAGTTGTGGCCAGTTTCCTGCCAGGTCCTGCGTGGTTGAGCTGTAGGAGCTCCTCGGGTCCCCATCCCTGGATTCCCTTCCTCCTCTGTCATAACGCCCATTTTCACAGGAGTGCTGATTCTCACTGGCCGGAAGTGCTCTAGGTGCCAGCAAGTCACCGATGCTCTGCCACGTTGGTGCTCGTCACTGCAGGCCTTTGACTGTGTTGAGGTGACCTCCACGTGTGCATGAAGAAAGGGGGCAGCACGAACGTGTGGTCACTGTCCACTGTTGAAAGGCAGCTTTGTTGTGTGAAGGCCACGCTCAGCCCTCAGAGGCTCAGAGAGTTGGACCTGCATGGGGCTCTGCTCCTGGGGATGACAGACAGCGGCAGAGGGGCTTCTGGGGGGTTTCTGCGGGGTTTCTGCAGGGTGGGCGCAGGCGGGACAAGGAGCCCGGAGGCGGAGCTGCTCATGTCCGCCTCCAGCTCGGGGGCTGTTTCTCGGGTCAGTGCGGGTTTCCTGGGGGTGCATGTCTGCAGAGCAGGCCATTTAGCTGTTCCTCTGGCAGTGACAGCCGGACCACCCCCACCTTCAGAAAATTCCTGCCTCGGGTGGGAAATGCCCCCTGCTTCACAGGGGAGCCTGGCTGCTGTGTGCCAGGCCTTGTGACTACAGGAGTGCCTCCACCCCCCTCCCCTCCAGCCCTCACTTCCAGCACGTGATCAGGACTCTGGGGGCCGCTTGGTTGGTGCCCTCTTGTAGCTTCTGTGATCTGTGTGAGGACTCAGGGGTGAGAGCCCCTGGAGAGGAAGAGAGAAGGCATGGAGTGGGCAAGCCAGGGGCGTTAGGAGAGAGATCTCAGGAGGAGGATGTTTCCCTAAGTACAACATGATTTTAAAAAACCAGAAAAACTAAGATCAATCAGCCATTAATTAGCAGATTTCAGTACAAAATATTTCTTTAAAGTAAAAAGATAGTTGACTGAAAAAGAATTTATGACCCGTGAAAGTTCTAGGTCAGCCTCAGCAGCTTAGTGCAACCCTGTCTCAAACAAAATGGGCTTGCAGTGTAGCTCAGTGGTAGATCACTGTGTACCCCACCCCCAGGAATGTGTGATCCACACGAGAAATAGCCAGTTTTCTTCTTGGTACATGAGGAACTGTTATAAATCAGGAATAAAAGACATCTAATAACAGAAGGGAAGACAGGACATCGGCAGACTAGTTTCAGAAAAACAGAAACCCGCTAGGTCCATCAACTGTGTTTAATCTCATTTAAAACAGGAAGGCAAATGGAGACAATCAAGAAGTTAGATTCTTTTTTATTTTTTGGTTGCAGGGATTGAAGCCAAGGGCACTTAACAACTGAGCCACATCCCCGACCCCTAAATTTTTTAGAGACAGGGTCTTTCCAAGTTGCTTAGGGCCTCGCTAAGTTGCCGAAGCTGGCTTTGAACTTGTGATCCTCCTGCCTCAGCCTCCTGAGTTGCTGAGATTACAGGTGTGCACCACCACATCTAGGTAAGAAGTAGATTCTAGGTGTATGGTGAAATGGTATATGTAAAGTGTTGAAGGAGGCTAACTGGACTAAAAAATGCTGATTTTTTTTTCCCTCTCTAACAAAACAGGAAATTTATTTTACATAAAATAAATTATGTGGGTTATATGTAAAGTTATATGTGGGTTCATATGTAAAGCTTATTATAGTTTAGACATGATTCAGTTGTCCGCTGACAGAGGACCAGACATGGTTCTTTCAAACAGTGTGAGCCCTTAGGCAGTCTGAGAAGTACTGATGGCATGATTTTTGAGGTATCTGAGCAAATGAAGGTATAGACTGTCGTGTTTGAAAGGTTTCCATACAGTTGTGATTTTATATATATGGGCTCCCCCTAAAACACGTGTGTGTGGGACTGAAAATGGTGGCAGCCAGAGAAGGGGTCACAGGTGCTGGGGGTGGGCTGGGAAGGAGACAGTCTCTGTACCTTACAATGTCGTGCCGTGTGAATTCTGTATCATGGAGACATTTTGGGAAAAAATAATTACCTTGAAAAGTAATGGAAGTATAATGAAAGACCAGGTTAAAGTAAGTAGATCAGGGTAACCAACTAGGAATAAACTCAGTTTCACGTCTGGTTTTCAGTTACAACATTTAGTAATGAATGAAGCAAGGACAGTACAGAATTCTAGAAAAGTAAACTTAAGTGGTCTTCAGTCAGCACCTACCCAGGCGACAGACTCCGCCCTCATGGAGGAGAGGGTGGTGGCCTCCATATTGGAGGAAGCTACCACCTGGGCATGGAAGGAGTCTGGGAAGAGCTTGACCTAGACTTGTGGCACATACGTTTGTGTCTGGTGAAGGGAAGAAGCCAACACTTTCTTTTCTTTTTTAAAATAAAATATAATAAATGACACTATAAATTGGATATTTGAAGATACAGAAGTTACCTGGGGATGGAACCCAGCAGTGCTCTTCCACTGAGCTATATCTTCTGCCTTTATTTATTCTTTTTTAAAATTTTTGATTTGTTATATATGACAGCAGAATGCATTACAATTAGATATAGAGCACAATTTTTCATATCTCTAGTTGTATACATAGTATATCCACACCATTTGTGTCTTCGTACATGCACTTTGGATAATGATGTCCATCACATTCCACCATCATTCCTAACCCCATGCCCCCTTCCTCCCCCTCCCTACCCTCTGCCCTATCTAGAGTTCATCTGTTCCTCCCATGCTCCCTGTCTCTACCCCACTATGAAACAGCTTGATGCTGGTTGTTTTAATGAATTATAATAATACCATTATTTATCAGGTGGTCAGTATGTGCTCAATACTGTTAAAACACTTCATGAACTATTTCTTTTTAAAGTCATGTTTGTTGAGATATAATTTATATGGTATAATTTGCCCCATTTTGTTTTATAGTTATATGAATTTTGATAACATATAAAAATGACAATATAAATATGGATATATAGTACTGTAGATATAGAATTTTACCTTGTTCTCCTTTACTTTTTTAAAAAATAGAGAAATTAATTTTGATGTATTTTCACTTAACTCAATGGATTACCAACATAATTTGCAAAGAAAATAACTGTTCGTAAGATATTTCATATTCATTTTCTTTGTCCTAGTAATTCTTTGGAATCTAAAGTCTATTTAACACATAGCACACCTCAATTCAGACTGGACACACTTTGAATACTCAGTGGCCTCATGTAACCAGTGGCTGCCATATTGGCCCCTTTCTCCATCTTTCACCTTTTGGTGAAAAGGTAAAAGATGTTGTAGGCTGCATGATGAGTCCCTTGTTATGTGGTTCCTTGTTGAGTTCCATCAGAAAAGGACTCCAAGGAGATGAACTTAGAACATACAAGAGTAGAGCGAGGTGTTTCATTCCTTCCCATAAGACTCCATTAGGCTGTGAGTTGGTTTCTACAGACTTTTGGTGGGAATAACTTCAGTTAGGCCACCTTCTAATGGCTCTCTCTTCTTTCACCTCCTGCCTCTCCAAGTTTACGGAAGGAACTTTATTTATTCTTATTTATTCATTTGTTAATTATTTTTGAGAAGGGTCTTGCTAAGTGGCTAAGTCTGGCTTTGAACCTGTGATCCTCCTGCCTTAGCCTCCAGAGTTGCTGGAATTACAGGCGTGGGCCACCACACCGACTTGTTTGTTTTACTTATTTGTCTCTGTCTCTTTCCCCCTCTCTCTTTCTCTCTGTCTCCCTCTCTCTCTCCCTCTTCTCCTTCTCCCGCCCTCCCCCTCTTCTTCTCCCTCTCCCCCCCCTGTCTCTCTGTCCCCCCCCCCCCCCCCAGCTATTACACAGCAGCTTTTATAATGAGAGGAAGCAGAGCTACCTCTTCCTGTGTCGTTCTTTGTGATCCCTGTTTGCTCAGCCACCTTGGTGTGGAAATCCCTCCGGTTGGGTGTTGGGTTCTTGTGGAAGATGGCCGTCTCTCCAGCCCCTTCTTTTCAATGCCCTTCATCTTTTTACTGTAAGACCTGCTCTTCCAAATTGCTGGCCTCCCCTACAGCCCTCCAGCGGGGCCTCAGGAGAAACCTCCCCTGCCTTTCTTCCTGGAGGCCTGTGCCTCTGGCGGGTGGCGCTCCCTCCCCTCACTCCAAGCCTTCACCCTGCCTGCTGCCCAGAGCCCCAGCTGTGGCCCCCCACGACTTCAGACTCTTTCTGAAGGGCCCACTCATTGCATGATCTCGGTGTAGATTGAACTGCTCTTTTTCAGCCATTAACTCTACCCTACCAAAACCACAGTGCTCTGACTTTAATTTTATGCATGGACCATTTTCTGGGTCCACCACCTGCTCTTATTTTTTTGGTACTGGATTGAACCCAGCATTGCCTAACCACGGGGCCATATCCCCATCCTCGACCCTTTTTATTTTTTATTTTTGTTTAAAGAAAGGGTCTCACCAAGCTGCCGAGTCTGGCTTTGAACTTCCTGCCTTCGCGGGGATGACGGCTGTGCTTCCTGCACTTGGCTCCACCTGCCTATTAAGGGACCACCTTGTGATTTGAATGTGTTCAGAAGCTTGTTTTGCTAGACTTCCTTTCTTCCCACTGTAGGTTGGGCTGTGCCCTGAGGTTTTGCAGCTGTTTGGTGAAGGGCAGTGTAGGGTGGGGAGCTGGCTCTGGTCCCTGCTTTTTCAGGAGAGAACTGAGCAGAAGGACGGGTGCTGTTCTTCCCTGGGGCTCGAGTTGTAACGGTGGTGCAGTTTTAGCAGAGTCTGTGGTTCAGTTCCGTGAGGATGTCTTGTGCAGTCTCATAGATGTGAAGGAAATAAGTGGGTGCCTCATGAAGGTTCCAGCAGAGTTCCAGAAATGACGTTCTCGGTGGACTGTGAGAGTGGTTGTAGAGGGAACTGGACGCGCCCTGGAGACGAGGTCCTCGGAGCCTTTGTTCCATGCAGACAGCTTTGTGCAAAGGATGCCAGCACTCTGGGAGGGCGAGCTGCATGAGTGTCACCGGTGTGGTGCAGTCGGTCCCGTCCTGTCCTGAGCACCCAGACTGATTCTAGAGCCACCTGCATTTTCCTTGGATGCCATGTGGTGGGTGGGTGGTTCTCCTTGTCTTGCTTCTTAAAAACTCATTCTGCCCAGAAGCGCCCTGGGCATTTCTGAGGCAGAAGCTCTGAAATGCTGCTGCTCACACATCTGCCCAGAGTGATTGCTGCTGGTTTTGAAGACCCTGAAGCTCACTGCTGGATCTGCGCAACTCCTGTCTCCAAGGGGACAGCACACCGTCTGCTCAGTGGGTCTGTAAGAGGACAGCACGCCATCTGCTCAGCGGGTCTGTTTCGTGTGGGTGATAATGATTAACTGGGGTGCTTGGTGAGGCAGGCACAGGAGTTCCAGAGAAGCGTTTACTATCAGAGTAAACAGTTATGCAAGAAAAGATCATAAACTGTAACGACATGCACAGTTTTTATGGGCATGTGTCTTCTGGGAGGGGAGAAAAACCGTGCTGGGGTACTTAGTAGAAGGACGCCCTCACATCTGTTGTGACTTGAAAAAAACCCAGACCTCCTTTCGTGGCCCAGTGACTGAGGAGGCCGAGACAGGAGGATTGCAAGTTTTGCCTTGGCAATTTGGTGAGGCTTCAAGCAACTTACCAAGAACCTCTCAAAATAAAAGTTAAAAAGATCTAGGGGATGTGGCTCAGTGATTCGGCACCCTGGATTCAATCCTTGGTACCAAAAAATGAAAGGAAATTTTTAAACAAATTGAATTTGGCAGGTGTATCAGTTTCCACGGGTTGCTGGAACAAATCCCTCCAGACTTGAAACAGCAGAGATTTGTGACCTTAGTTGAGTCCAGAGGAGCCAAATCTGGAGGGTCGGCAGGAGAGTGGCCACGCGTCCCTCTGACCTGGGGCTGTCTCTGGCACAGACCCCAGTTCCAGACTTGTCTTGGTGCGACTCTACCCGTCTCTCTGCACCTTCACCTGTCCTGATTCCTAGTGCAGGATCATCTTGGCTCAGATTGGTATCTTTATCACACCTGCGAGGACCTTTCCCAAGCCAGGTCACATGCTGAGGTTCTGGGAGGGTAGAGGTTCAGCCCACCGCCTGTCCCGGGCTCCCGCTTCCAATTCAGTCTGCCCCAAGGGAAAGAGACGTTCACACCAACCAATTATTAATTAGCAGTACTTTGAGGAAGAAGGAATTTTGAAAGGTGAGGGCTGAGTTTTGGGGATTATAAATGACAAAAAAGCAGAAGAGGTTCGTTCATTTTATGTTCACTGTGCTTTTTATTTTGAGGTGATTGTAGATTCACACACAGCCTCTCTGAGCCTCCCCACTTCACTGCATGGGCTTTAAGACAGGTCCTCTTGTCCCTCACCCCACCAGCCACCAGGTCCTTTCTGTTCCTGCAGCTCTGTCACATGTAGGGTAGTAGGGGTGGCGCGGTATTCTTTTCTTCCTTCTTTCTGTCTCTGCCTGACTGGAGATTTCAGGTGGTCGAGACCACCGGCAGCCTTCCTGCTATGGTGCAGTGGGAGGGCCTCTGGGCAGCCCTTGCTCACGGAGCTCCCCGGGTGCTCCTGCACACATCCGAGTGCTCCTGCACACCCCGGTGGCCTGGTGCTCCTTCACTGGACAAGGCCCAGGAGTAGGGTGCTGGCTCATGTGGCAGGTGCGTGTTTGTGCACCACTGCGTGAGGTGTGCAGAGGGCCCTGCTGCTGTATGAGGCCAGTCAGGCCAGGAGCGAGGCCCACAGTGCTCTGGTGCTCATGAGCTGCTCCTGGACCCGCCATGCCAGTTGGAACACTTGTGGGTCTAAACAAGAGTCAGCCAGCAGCACTTCAGTTTCACAGGTTAGTCAAAGACGGTCATGACGTTCAAAGCCTGACTGCCTTCTCTCTCTCTCTCTCTCTCTCTCTCATGGTGGAGGAGCCCTGATGATTTGGATAGCTCCCAAAGTGACTGATTCTCTGTCCTTCATACAGTAACACGGTCTTCGTAGCTTTGGGGGTGGTTTTCTGTGGTCCCCTGTGGTTCAGACCCCCTTCCCCCAGTACTGGGGATGGAAGGCAGATGTGTTTGACCACTGAGCTACATCCCCCAGCTCTGGACTCACCTTGAACTCATGATCCTCCTGCCTCAGAGTCGCAAGCACCTGGGATTACAGAGTGTGCGACTGTGCTCGGCTTTTTCTTAACGTTTTGGGGTTTGGTGCCCTGGATGTGATGGTGAATGATAGGTATGGCGGAATCTAGCGGGAAACACGGGAGGAGTTGGGGCTGCTATGGAGGACTTGAGCCCTTCTCTTCAAAAGTTGTGAGGAGTAAGTAGTACATTGAGTTTTCCTTTTATGGTACTGGGGATTGAACCCAGGGGTGCTCTGCCACAGGGCTGCACCCTGGCCCTTTTTATTTGAGAAAGGTGTTGTTAAGTTGCTAAGGCTGGCCTTGAACTTGTGATCCTCCTGCCTCAGCCTCCCGAGTATTGGAATTATAGGCATGTGCCACTGTGCCCAGCTATAAATTGAGTTTTCAAAGATAGTGAAGGAAACCATCTCTCCAGGACACACAGTGGCTTTTGGGTACCTGCTCTTGTCCCTTGTACCTGCTGGAGGAGAACTAAAGAGGAAGTGAGAACTTGCGGCGACTCGGGAGTCTGACCTCGGATTCCAGTTGGAGAGGGACTGTGGAATGGCAGAGTCAACCCAGATGTGCCTTGTCCAGCACAGTGCTCTGGTGCTGCACTTCCAAGTGCACATGGTGCCTGCCCTTGAGTGGCCTTCAGCCCAGGATGCACTGCAGGGGCCCCCACAGGGCACGCTGTGCTCTCCTTCTCCTTGCACTGGGCCACTGGGTTCCAGTCTCCTGCCTTCTGAAAGGTGCACCCGGTGACTGCACCGTGGGCTGAGGTTTTCAGCACCTCCTCTTATTTCTCTCCCAGACGTGCACAGGCACCATAGATAGCATTTCCTACCGAGGAAGGGTCAACTCTGAAGGGCCCAGCCAGTGGGGGCTTTGCAGAGCTCACAGGAAGCAGGAATGAGCTTTGCTGGGGCTGAATGCTGTGGTCTTGCGCCCTAGTCACAGGGCCACTGTGGCCCTAGGAAGGGAGGGAAGAGGTTCCCTCGGCTCCTGAGGTGGCGAAGGGCGCTTGTCCCACAGTTGGCCTGCCAGGGCGAAGGCTGTGTCTGCCAGCCGCTCTCCAAACGTGTGCTCCTGGGCCAGGTCTGCCTCCCTGGCTCCATTTCCTGATGCCCAGGACGGGGGTGAGAAGACCCATGTCAGGGTTGCTTTGCGGGTCCAGCTGGCCCTCGTCTCCCTCTGTCCCTGTGTGACCAGGCTCAGGCTGCAGCTGTACCAGGCACCTTTTACGTAGCACTTGTGTTGCCTTAGGGTGGAGTCCTCTGAAGGGAGCTGTGAGGGAGAGAGGAGCGTGTGCACGGGCCGCGGGCAGACTCAAGGACGTGAGCATCCTCAGGTTCTGGGCCTGGGGGGTTCCTGGAAGCTCCTTCAGATCCTAAGGGGCAGCTGACATCGTAGAGAGGTCCCTGGTGTGCAGTGTATCCTGAGGGGCCCACTGGTGCTCGCCAGTCCAAGCTGGTTCTGATCCAGTTTGATGTCTCAGCACTGGTGCCTGTGAAGAGTGCCTAGCCAAACTTGAGTTTTATGAACCCAGGAGTGTTTAAGGCCCCTTTTCAGCCATAGAGCTCAGTGAGTTGGTCAGTACACCAAAAAGCCCGGGGACTTAGGTTGGTGCCTGTTGATGGTCAGGATCTTTCTCAGATGTGTTCTCAGCTCTGGCCTTCTCCAGAGGGACTCCTCTGTAGGACCCGCCTGGAGGTCAGGAATTGGAGCCGGAGCTTCTGGGGGGCTTCTCATCCAGTGCTGGCCCAGTCCTCTGGGCCTCCTGTGGTGCTGCCAAGAGGGGGGGGGTTGCTCAACTCTGATCTGACACCTGGGGAAACACTTGAGGCTGACAGGTGACTGGGAGGGTCCTGCCGGCCCCCTGGGGAGGGCTGGGCTGGTGAGTTCCTTGTGGCTCCTGTGGACTAGGAGGAAGCCCCCAGCTTTTCAGAAGCAAGTCCACATGGCCTCACTCCTCCCTTACAGCCACAGACCCTCTGTCAACAGGGTCTGGACAAGTGGCTTGTTACCTCACTGTGTTAGGCTCTGCCCCTGTGACAGGGTCCTTGCTGTGGGGCCTTTTTCTGGGGAGCAGACTTCATTGCTCATAGTTCCCAAGGTTGGCAGCCCTGGGCCAAGGTTCTGGCTCAGCTTCCAAGGAGCATCTGTCACAGTGTCCTCTGGAGGGACGGCTGTGTACTCACTTGGCGGGAGGAGCAGAGGGTGAAAGGGAGGACTGCTGTGTCCACATCCTCTGGAAAGCGAGACCTGCTGCCCGCTGGTCCCACCAGTGAGGCCTCGTCCCCAAGGCTCCTCGCCTCTGAAAAGCCCCTGCTACTTGTCATTGTTTAGATTCAGTTTGAAGTCTGCCGACACTGTGAGACCTTAGCACTAACTTGGTCAGTTCCCTCATTTGGGGATGGGATGGACTAAGTCTTCCGCCACGTGAAGGTGTCCTGAGTCGCTCTCCTGATCTTCATGGGTTCCACTTCTCCTTCCCGAGATCCTGCGTTAACGTCATCTCGACTTTGTGTTCAGAACCAGCCCACAGCCCTGCAGACCTGTCCTCCTCTCAGTGCCGCACTGGCAAGCGACAGGATTATTCCAGATACACTGCAAGGCGAGGCAGAGTCCAGGTCCCCAGCACTGCATCCGCATGCCTGGGAGGGGTCCTGGCCCACTGGGCTGGCAACCTGGTCCCTACCTGTGCCTGAGTCACCCAGCCTTTCTGGGCCCTGGTGTTCTGTCCACAGAATTAACAACTAATAACTAAATGATGTCACCGAGCCCAGGGTTTAGCACATGGCAAGAGACACCTTTGGCTGTAATAATTATTTTTAGTTGTGGGCAAATACACAAAGGGTTAAATTTTCCATACCTTTTTTTTTTTTTTTTTTTGGTGGTACTGGGGATTGAACCTGGGATTACCACTGAGCACCTTACCCCAGCACCCTTTTAGTTTTTATTTTAACACAGGGTCTCCCTAAGTTACTGAGGCTGGCCTTGTACTTGTAATCCCCCTGCCTCAGCCTCCTGAGTTGCTGGGATTACAGGTGTGCACCAAAGCCCCATCCCCCCCAACCCCCAGTTAGTTACACATGATAGCAGAATGCGTTTCATTTCATGTACACAAATGGAGCACAACTTTTCATTTCTCTGGTTGGACATGATGCAGAGCTGCACCATTTGTGCAGTCACACACGTACCTAGGGCAGTGATGATCGTCTCATGCCACCATCTCACCTACCCTGTGCCCCTCTCCACTCAGGATTAGGGCAAAGGGGACCTGGAGTGAAGGAGACACCCAGATAAGCAGTGGGTAAAGACAGAGTTGCTGTTATGTCTGCGTATTAGCCCAGTCTTAGAGCGCACGCCCAGGCCATGCCTGGCTCGGGACACTGAGCTGCAACATCAGGGGGACAGCCTTTCTGCCAGCAACATTTCGTGGGTCTAACTGAGTAATAAAAACGCCCTGACCTGAATGGCCATTCAGGAATCGCTGGCACCACGAATGCCTTCTTCATTTTTGCTCTCCGGCTTCTCAGTGGGAGCCTCCCCCATTTTCTAATTGGCGATTTGTAGTCACACGTTATGGTAGGATTTGTTGTTACATATTTGTTCATGAGCACAGTAACAGTATCATCTGGCCGATACCGTTCCTCAGCACTTCCCTTTCTCTCCCTGCCTCCCTCCCCTGGCCCCTTCATCTGCTCCAGGGTCTCCCTTTAGTTCTACGAGGGGCACCCCCACCCTGCTCACTTTCTTTTGGATTCTCTGCTAGTAGAGGCTACAGGTGCACACCATTCTCCGACCACCTGAGAACGTAGGACACAGTTGCCAGTTAGGAAAAGGAAATTATTGGCAGACAGATGTTTAAAAAACTTGGTTTGTAATTGTTTTTGGATGAAAGTCACCTTCGAGTTTTACCTTCTGAGATTTGGTGTGGGGAGGGCAGGTATGCAGTCCCAAAGTCGTAAGTGATTTAAAATGCTCATCTGTATTAATATGAAGAAGAGTCATGCAAGCTAAGGAAATCACCCACAAATAATTAACAAGTGCCACCACATATTACTGTTCCTCCAACATTCTTCCAAGGTCTGTGTCACTGCTTGTACAACAGGGTACATTGTGTAAGACAGTTTTATTTTCATAGACTGCCGCAACAGAAGTGGCCCATTTCCTTATGCTCAAATGCTTTTGTAAGAATTGTAACTTTAAAAAACCCTTCTAAGGTTGAACCTCAAATACCTCTAAATATGCTGATTTTGCATCTGTTGTAATTAGGTCATCCAGTTCCACAAGGAGCCTTGAGTTATGGCTTCCAGAATTTTTGTAATATAGACATTTTAAAGTTAAACTTTGTATCAAATGAAAAAAAGAAACGAGTTAATTGAATGAGCCCTTCAGTACCTCCTTGCTTTGAATTCACTTTTTATGGCCCTCTCTGCACACTGCCTGCAGTATTGGGAGGGACAGGCAGATGTGTGCATCCCCAAGCGCAGCTCAGAGCCCACAGGCTGCTCACTGGGAGCTGGTGTCCAGGTGGTTGAGACGCTCTGGGCTCCTTGGGCATGGGAGATGCTTGTGGCACACGTCTGTGGAAAGGCCCTGGCTTGCCACTGGGTGGCATCTGTGGCTAGAGATAGAGCAAAAGTGGCCTGCAGAAGAAGAGCGAGGGCACCATCTTAGCCCTCCACTGGCTGGCTTTGAGGCTGGCTAGGCTTGCGAGTGCAGGGACAGAGGATGTCCACAGGTGCCCAGGCCCCTCATCCTGTCAGCACACCAGGGCCCACTTTCTGCTGCCTTGTTTGAGTATTTATGGGAGAGGAGGCAGAACCTGTCTGCTCCACCTTGCACCATGGTACCCAAGTGCAGGGACTGTAGCGAGGGGAGGAAGGGAGGAGAGGGCTGGCCTCTGGACAGCCACAGCCTGGGCCTTTCTGCCTTCTGTGGAGATGCAGCCCTCCTGGGCCTCGTGGCAGCCCAGCAACTGCTCTTCCTGCCTGCAGGCTGCCCCTTACCCCCACGTGCTCTCTCTCCTGCAGTCTTCCGTTTGTGCCAAGATCGTGCAGCTCCTGGGGCAGAACGAGGTGGACTACCGCCAGAAGCAGGTGGTCATCCTGAGCCAGGACAGCTTCTACCGTGTCCTTACGTCAGACCAGAAGGCCAAAGCCCTGAAGGGACAGTTCAATTTTGATCACCCAGGTGAGTCAGGAGGGCGGGGAGATGGCTCAGTACTGCCCGGGGAAGGTGCCGCCCTCTGGGCTTCCCCTGGTTGAACGGGGCTCAAGAGCTGCCTTGCAGGGCTGTTGTGGGCTTCTGGGGAAGAAGCACCAAGGTGACAGTTGGGAAGCATTTGGAAGACACTGATGTTGTGCCTGGCTCGTGACACACTGTCACTCTGACGGTTGTCTGGGGACCTGTGAGAGCCTGGGCCTCAGGTGGGCCAGCCCCCCTCATACCACTGCCAAGCTGCAGCAGCCTGCACTGCACCTGTCACCCGTCACCATGGGCACCGCAGGTGTCCAGCTCCTTGGCTGGCACACAGGCTCAGGGTGGCTGTCTGGGTGTGTCTTGCACTCAGTTGCTGGAGTCAGGCCTAGCTAGGCACAGGGCTCCTGGTGTCCGTAGTCATTGGCATCCTGGCAAGACTGTGCCAGTCCCTGGCCAGGGCTGGACTCAGGGTGGGGAGGACGGTGCAGGCCTGGGATGCATATCAGGGGCAGAGACCTGTGGTCAGCTCACTTGGCTGGCCTGAGGCCAGGCAGCTTTCATATCCACCTGGGGCCTGGAGTGCATGGTCATGGAGGAATTAACTTGGAATCAAGATGTTCTGACGGTTTGACTTCCTTCAGATGCCTTTGACAATGAACTCATCTTGAAGACTCTCAAAGAAATCTCTGAAGGGAAAACAGTCCAGATTCCCGTGTATGACTTCGTCTCCCATTCTCGGTAAGTGGGTACCTGCCACCCAGAGCAGCCTGAGACTGCACTCCCACCCCGTCCTCCACCCTGCCACTGCCAGTGGAGGGATGGCATGGCCCTGTGCCCTGGCTGCCTGTGGGGGGCCATTCCTGGATGGTCAGGCGGGCGTGCTCCATGGTGCTTGGGTAGGGCTGCACATGTGTTCTGGCTCCACACCCTGAGCTGTTCCTGAAACAGGATGCAAGGAGGACAGTGGAGGAAGGGCAGGAGGAACAAAGAGCCCTTCTTCCTGCTCTCCTGCTGACTTGGGATTGGACCGGGTGGAGGGGTGTGGGGGTTGGAGGTTGCCAGGTGCAGGTCTTAGGATCAATCAGACACTCGAGGAGGCCTGTTAGCCCAGGCCAAACAGTTCCTCATACAGCTTTACTCTTGGTGGCCCTGACTAGAACAGATGCTGGCTGGGAAGTGTGACCTCCTCCCTCTG
Source organism: Callospermophilus lateralis (assembly GCF_048772815.1). Taxonomy (NCBI): domain Eukaryota; kingdom Metazoa; phylum Chordata; class Mammalia; order Rodentia; family Sciuridae; genus Callospermophilus; species Callospermophilus lateralis. Next base: position 108,452,331 of record NC_135317.1, on the reverse strand, counting down.
AGTGTCGGGAACGGGCTCCTGGGGAGTTCCTCCTGCTACCTGATGCCGGGCACCTTGGACTTGTAGGACTCTTACTCACTCTGACCCAGCTTTCACATGGCCGCCCTGGGGACGTCCCAGCTGATGCTGACCTGGAGAGCACACTGCACCTGCATGGCTCCTCTGTGCTCTGGGCTCCTTGCGGCCTTCTGGAGTTCAGCCTGGTGCTGCGTGCCCTCCTGTCTGTCTACTTTTCATTCTTCCCTCCTGGCTCTTTTCTCCCACTCACTCTTGAGTCGAAGTGCTGAGGTAGGAAATTAGAACTCATCTATTACCAGATGTCTCTGTGATCATGGACCAGCCGTCTCTGCGAGCTCTGTGCCTGCGCATCTCAGCCTTAACGCAGTGTGTACCCAGCCTGCACCTCTCTCAGGTGCCTTAGGCATGGCAAGGAACTGGTCCGAGGAGGAAGCCAAGAGGGAGGGCATGGGACTCGAGATGCAGGCAGCCAGGAGTCGCCATGAGGGAGATGCCCAGCCCCGGACACCAGGCATCATGCCCCCGTGTCAGCCGGCGACCCTCCCAGATGATACAGGAATAAAGGGGTTCAGTGTAGGAGTTGCAGCTGATCTGAATGTTGGGGCTGGTAAGTGCAGCCAGAGAGTGAGGGCAAACATCAGTGTCCAGCCTGACCCCTGCACCAGCACACCTTGTCCAGCTCCCAGCCCCTGGTGACGCTGAGAGGTGTTCTCAGTGATCTGGCCCCAGCACCATGCTCTCCTGAGCACTGTGGATTCTGCTTCACGGTCGCCTTCCAAGTGTTCATGGCAGAGTAGCCTGGAACCGCAGCAGGAGGGCATCCTGGGAGTTAGTGTGGTAAGCTGGTGACCGAGTTCGCCCTGCCCAAGCTCAGGAGGAGGCATTGCAGTGTGGTCCCTGAGAGGAGGCTGGGCACCTCCAGCAGTTGCATAGAGCAGCGTATGTTGGGGAGAGGTTGTTGGCGAGAGATTTCCAAGGTGACAGCTGGGAAGCATCCAGGGATCGTGTGGACAGCTCTGTGCACACAGACAGCTGGGGAGCAGGAGGGATGGGTAGGTGTGAGTGAGCGGCTGGACGAGGAGGCAGGGGCCAGGTAAGCCTCAGGTTCTAGTCCTGCAGGGCATGGATGTCAGGCCAAGGAGCACAGACGAGCTAGCAGCGGGGGCCCCAGGAGCTCCACTGCGCAGGAAGGCCATTCTGGAGCAGGTGCTGCCCAGGAAGAGGCCTGTGCCGCACCTACCAAGGCAGTGGATGGAGGGTCTTTTTTTTTTTTTCTTCCCTTGGTACCAGGTATTGAACCCAGGGAAGCTAACCACTGAGCCAAATCCCCACCCGCTTGTTAGTGTTTTATTTAGAGACAGGATCTCACTGACTCTTTCTAAATCACCGAGGCTGGCTTTGAACCCGTGATCCTCCTGCCTCACCCTCCTGAGCTGCTGGGATTATAGGTGTGCGTCTTTGCACCTGGTGGAGTGAGGGTCTTGATGGAGAGAGGCTCCGATCACTGCAGATCTTTGGCGGTGGAAGAAGCGGAGTACTTCCGCAGGAGAGCTCTGTCAAGTTCATGTGTGGACAGTGGCCGCCCTGGTAGAACTCCCAGGACAGATGCCTTTTATTTTAAACCTCTTCTAGTGACGCAACACTAGTTTTGCGCCTGAGTCTGTGGAGGGCAGGAACTTGCCCAGGGCAGGGGCTGCGACTTCGATCCCCCTGCTGACCTGTCTCCTCTGCTTTGCAGGAAAGAGGAGACGGTCACTGTTTATCCTGCAGATGTGGTGCTCTTCGAAGGGATCCTGGCCTTCTATTCCCAGGAGGTTCGAGACCTGTTCCAGATGAAACTTTTTGTGGATACAGATGCAGACACCCGGCTCTCCCGAAGAGGTGTGTTCCAAAAGCCCTGTTGGTGGCCACCTTGTGGACAGGGAACCTGAGAGTCCATGAGTGGCCCTCTCTACCCCCCTGCCTGAGTCAGAAGTCTGGGCCTTCCCAGGGTAGACGTGTGTCCACATGGCCGAGCCTAGCTACGTCAGTCCAACCCCAGGATGTCTTGCCGCCCAAACACTTGGTGACATTTGAGAAGGGGTTAGTCACTGACTGTTTTGGATGAGACAGGCTGTGAGGTCACTGAGTTGAAACCAAAAAGTCCGCCTGCTTCTCACACCAGGGAAAGGTGACTAAACACTAGTTCCTTATGGTCCCTAAAGGCCCCTAATGGATGTCTCGACCTTGGCTCAGCCACAGGCCATGGAGATGGGAGAACCTGTCCCCACTGCTCCGTGTGACCCTCCCACTGCTGCCGCTCCAGCTTTGCCAGTCTTTCCAGATGGCACTGAGCAGGCTCTGCTGAGCCTGTGCCCACAGCCAGAGGTGCAGAGGTCTCTGGTGGGGCCGAGCTCTGGAGGGTGTGGTCCACTAGGGGCCTGGGACCTAGATGGGGTTGTTGATGGCATAGGTAACCCAGGAAAGTGCAGGGCAGGTGAATGGGGACCACTGCAGGCCCAGGACTTGGTTTGGCTGCTGGCGGGCGGGGACAGCAGGGGAGTGGAACACTGCTGCTCTCTGTTGGACGGTCATTCTGCAGGCGGTTGGGAGGTCTTGGGAGGCCATCTGTGGATCTGGACTGAGGCAGGCTGTCACGTAGGTGGTGGGAGAGGGGACAAGAGAAGGTACTAGCAGAGCAGGAATTGGGATGGTGATGGACAGGTGGCGGAGAGGGGAATGAAAGGTGACCAAGTCTGCATCCCTGTTGTGTGCAAGAGGAGAGGGGCAGCGAGGGCGGCTGCTCGGCCAGGGCAGTCTAGCCATGGATCCCAGGTCTGTGTCCATCGGAAGGAGTGGTCTCATTGTCAGAGCTGTTGGTGGAACCGCTGGGCCTTGGGGAAAGATGGAGAAACCACCAGGTGGGCCCTTCTGAGGGGCAATACCACCACATAGTTGGAGCCCCACTTCTGTCCCTGGCCGGGAGGGACGCAGAACACCATGTGACAAGAGAAGAGCAGGATGGGAGCCTGTGCTTGGTCCCAGCAGGTTCTGGTCTGTTTTGTGACTTGGGCAGCTCTTGGGACACCCCAGGCATTGGTGTCCTTGTGGGAACTGCTGTTAGCAGTGCGGTTCTGTCTGGGTAGGGTCGTGTGGCTCTGTAGGTAGGTAACGGGAGCCCTAGCCCAACCTCCACCCCTCGATTCTGCTTCACCAGCCTGGGCCCCCCTTGCCTGCTGTGGGTACTCTTGCCGGGACCATTGAGCAGCTTGGGGTTCAGAGCGGACACTTTGGAGTCAGGAGTGAGTGGTCCTGGGCTCTTCTTCCTATTAGAGGTTCATCTTGGATGAGCACCTCAAGTGTCGTGAGGATCAGTGGCTCTGTGGGGTGGCCCATGGTTTGTTAGTTGAGGCCTTGTGGCAGATAGAAGCCCCTGTGTTCGGGTGGCTGGGGTGCTTTCTCTGGGCTCTCTGTAGGACTGCAGGAGCCATAACCTGGGAGCTGGTACCACTGGACTGATGTGGTCACTGCTGCTGGGCCTCACTCAGCCTGGGGCGCAGGGTGTTGGGGAAGGAAGCAGGGGAGGGGGTCGGGAGGGACCCAGCAGGTCCTCGCTGTGCGGGCTACGCTCCCGTGTCCTCTTCTGGCAGGAGATCCCCATGAGGAATGGAGAACCCCCTCGCTAGAGGCCTCAGGCCCAGCTCTGGTGACCCGTGCACCCTGACGCTGCAGTTGCTCACTGTCGAGGCTGTTTCCTTCTTACCTGGTGGGCCTTCTCCACGTTCCACCCTGAGCCTCCATTCTCTCCACATGGGACACACAGGGCCTGGCATGGGTGGGGGGCACCAGGTACTGGGGGAGGGGGCGATGAGCAGGAGCAGCTGTGGGGCTCGAGCACTCTAGCCCCCTCCTCGCCACGCCCTGCCGCGCACATGATCCCACGCTGAGTCAGCCCTGGTGGGGGTTCTGCCTTGGAGAGGTGCTCCTGTACTCGGGAGGTGGCTTCCAGGTACTCCCTATTGCACAAGCTCCTCACCCTGCTCACCCGGAGTACCGGGCAGGGGGCATGTGGGCAGGGCGAGCAGGGCTGCTGATGCCCCTCCTGCCACCTCACTCAGGTAGGGAGTCAGGGTCTGTGGGATGTGCAGTCTGTTCTTTCACTCTGGGTGACACAGCTCCTCAGCCACTTGCTGAGGGATTGTCCTTGTCGTGGCTCCTCCTGAATTCCTCTTGGCTTTATCAGGCCAGGAATAGCAGCGCTGGGTTGGAAGGGCTGAAGTGAGGAGGCCAGGCACGGATCGGATCGTGGGCAGACTTGTCACTTCCTGAGCTTGACCCTCTCAAAGGGCCTGTCCTGGCCCAGCAAATGGGTGGGCTTCAGACTGTGGACAGCCGCCAGTTATGAGTCCCAGGAGTTCTGGTTTGTGCCAAGACCTTGCTCTGACTCAGCCCATGGCGTGTCCTGTTTCTGGGTGTGTCACAGGGCAGGCTTCTCATTTCTGTGGGCGGTGCCTGCGGGGTCTCTGGCTGCAGAGTTGGGCCGGGCCTTCTGGTCTGCAGGGTTCCCGTGCCAGGATCCTGAGGCAAGGTCCCTCTCTTCCTCTCCATTTCCCCCTCCCTCCCTGTCCCTCCCTCTTCATGTGACTCTAATGCACATCTGCTTTCTGCATGACCAGGCACTTCTCCAGCCCAGTGGATGAGCCTCCGGGTCTGTAGGACACAGGGAGCCAGGACCTAGTGGGGCAAAGGAGGCTATGTGTGGGGTGTCCTGGGCCATGCAGGAGCTCAGGCCTCCCACAGTGCAGAAGCCATGCGCATCCTGTGTTGCAAAACAAAGCCCACACCAGGGCTGTGGGGAGCCCCGGTCTCCTGGGTGCCAGGGTACTTGCTGTCCTCCGGCTCTGACGCCCCTTTCATCGGGCTTCCTTTACTGTGGGCTTTACCTGGGGACGTGTGAAGGGCTAGAGGCCACCCTGGCTGCATGTTTTGGCCCTGTTGAAGTCATCACTACGAGTGCCAGAAGCTAGGGTTCATGGGCGGGAGCTATGTGGCTGTTCCTCAGGTTTCCTCCTGGCCACATCTGCCCAGCAGACCCAAAGGGGCAGCGGGAGCAGAGGCCGTGCAGCAAGGCTGGAGAAAGCTGCTTCCTGGCAGGAGGCGGTGGGCTCTGTGGACAGGCGGTGGGCTCTGTGGACAGGCGGAGTGGGTGTGAGGCAAGTCCTGGCTCACTGGGGACCACAGACTTTGCATAACCAAAGCTGGTATGAAAGCCAGCTGCCCCCTGTGGGGTGGCTCTGGGAGGCAGGCTTCTTGTCCTGGGGGGCGGGGTCAGAGCCACTCCATTCCTTCCACCTGCGAGTGTAAGCAGAGTGATTGTTCCCACACTTCTGGCTTTCCAGAAGTCTACCCTCAGATCCTGTCTGTATGCGTTTGGTGCGTCTTACCCACACTCGAGCCGTTACTTGAGAAATGTGGGAGAAGGAGCTGAGGGCCCCTTGCAGTTGATGGTGGGTGGGGTGACAACCTTGGGCTTGGCTGGAACACACAGCAGCTGGGCAGCAGGATCCCAAGCCACGGAGGGCCGTATTGGTGAGGGAACCTTCTGGGCTCACTGCCTAAGGGGCCGAGGCTGAAGGAGGTCCGGGTGCAGTGGCAGAGCCAGGACTACTGGCCCCCTTTCTGTTTTTTGACAAAGGAATCAACAAAGTGGCGAAAGTCCCTGAATGAAATGGACTAGGCGAGGATAGTGGTGGCCGAATCTTGTGCCACCTGGGTTGCTTCTCTGCCCCGGGCCGCTGTGTCCTTTCAATAAAGATAGTCCTTCAGTTTGCAAACCTCTATGCCTGAAGTGGGCAAGGCCTCCGTGCCTAGGTGGCTGTGGGGAGCCAAAAGAACTCACCTGTCCTGCTGTAGGGGGTTGCTGGACTTCCAGACAAGATGAGTGGGAAGGGTGTGTGGAGCCATCACCTGCCTGGGCCCAGGTTGCGGCCTGTGACCCTGAGCCCTCAGGGCTGTGCTGGGTGTGCAGTTCACATTGGAGTCTGGTTTGGGCCCGCTGTGGGCTGACTCAGGAACGCTGCGGGCTCTGGCCCAGGCAGTCTTCTGTTTCCCACGATATTTCTGGTGAAATCCGGGGAAGTAAGACTTAGACACATAACTTGTTTCTTAGAGCTGCTGCTGCCCTGTTGTCACAGGTGAGGAACCAGCTTGTGGCCTGTGGGAGGGAAGGGAGCCCAGGGCCTGTTCTCCCGTGGGCAGGTGCATGGTGGCCCCCACACTGTTTATTGATTCTTGTTTTTCTTCTCTTATAGTACTGAGGGACATCAGCGAAAGAGGGAGGGACCTTGAACAGATTTTGTCTCAGTATATCACGTTCGTCAAGCCTGCCTTTGAGGAATTCTGCTTGCCAGTGAGTTGCATTTTGGCTTGTTTTGTTGGATGTACACTTAATTTTGTGGTTCACATAAAGATATGCAAGTCGCAGCAGTCCCCAGCTCGAATCTCCTTCCTGTCTCCAAGCATCTCCACCCTGAAGTCCCAAGAGAGGGCAGCCTTAGGTGCTTGGTGTCCTGTGTGTTCTGGGAGCTCCGTCCTTCTGTTCTTCCTCTGAGAGCCCGTGAGGCCCATGCCAGGCCTTCTGCTAACTCTGTAGGCTCAGCAAGTGCTGCACTCGTGCGAGGTGGTGTGGCTCTCAGGTCCAAGGGTGGCCTCAGCATGCCGCGGCGTGGCCCTCTCAGCCTCCTCTTGTGCCTCCAGTCCTGCCAGGCAGCTGGGAATGCTGAGGTGAGACAGTGTGGAGACAAGGAAGGGGGTCGAGGGCCTTGGAAGCCAGCCCTCAGCCTGGGGCACACTGTGCTTCCTTGGGGACCCAGAGAGGCCTGCTGGGAGCCTGCTGGAGACCGCGGCATGACCAGGGTGGCTGAACCATGGTGGAGCCCCTGGTGATTCATGGCTGAGCCCCAGCGGGAGGAGGGGGAGGCTGGTAAGGGAGTTAGGGAGGTCTTTTGGGGACTGCAGTCTGGAGAGGCCTTGAGCAGGGTGGGAGTAAGACTGGGCCTGGGCATTCCTCGGCCTGTCCTGGTGATCAGCTTCTCTCTCCTCTCCTGGGAAGCTCTGTTCCCAGCCTGTCTCTCGAAGTCTGTTGGTAGATCTTACATCAGGTTGGACAGGACTTATTTCCAGCCAGCACAGGTGGGCTTTCTAAGCTGGCCTGAGCAGCCTTGACACCTGTCCATCAGCCGAGGGGACGCAGGAGCTGTGGAAAGCTTGTGTCCATTCAGCTGTCCAAGGCCCTTCTTGCTCTAAACTCAATAATAAAAACCCAGAGTGACCTCATTGTCAGACACCACTTTGCCATTAACCTAGTTGGAATGGAGTGCAAGATTCTGGACAAATGCCTTTTGGGTTGTTGCTGCTCATTCCCACTGTCAGCCCCTCTTTGCTCAGGAAAGACCAACTTGTTCCTCCGCAAGCGGGGGACTGAGAGCTGTCTGGATGGGCCTTGGGCCTGGCAGGACTGTGTGCCAGCGCCTGGTGTGGAAGTTCACCGTGAGGCTGCTCACATGGCAGGCGCGGAGTGTGCCTACAGAGCCAGGGAAGCTGGTCGGGGGCCACGGGCCTTTTCTGGCCTTTCCTGGGCTGGGATAAGTCCCGTCACCTTCAGACTGTGTCAGAGCCCAGATGGCCTGGCCCCCTTGAGCCTGGTGGTTCTTGTTCCTCTCTTTCCTAGTGTTAGGGCCCTTGTGTGCCTGGCCCACGTTCTTTGCAGGTCCGGGTGCAGACTGTTGGGCTAACCCAGGAACTAAGAGGCCCCTGGTTTGCTGGAACGTGGATGGAGTGCATCCAGGTCAGGCGCCTGATGAGCAGTCGGATCGTGGGTTGCTATGAGGTGCTGCCCAGTCGGGACCAGTGCCCTCATGACACGGAACACCTTCGCCCTGTTCCTCTTGCCCTTGCCTGCTCCCTTCCTCCCTGGCTCTGAGGAAGGCTGGCCCTTGTTCCTGGGGAGGGGCTGGTCCCTGCACTCTGAGCCCCTCTGTTAACACACTCTGCATATCTTTCTCCACAGACCAAGAAGTATGCCGATGTGATAATTCCTAGAGGTGCAGACAACCTCGGTGAGTCCCTGTGGGCGCCTCAGCCCTGCGGCTGCCAGCCACAGGCTGGGGCAGGATGTGGTGGCATGGGCTCTGTGCTCTATGATGGGACCAGAGGCATTCCCTCTGCAGCCCTGTCTTGGGATCATGCCCTGAGTGGTGTGCAGTGTGTGAGGGCAGGCAAGGGCTGTGCCCCTGGAGGAGCCGTGGCCTTATGCTGGTGCCCAGGGTGACCCCTGGGAGCCTCGCCTCCTGCCTCACCTCCTGGCTGCACAGCAGGCCGCCTCCTCAGTGTGACGCAGAGGATCTGCTCTCGTGGGTGCCCTCAGAACACAGCCGGCTAGGCCCCTGGGTGCTGTGTGCGGGTGCTGGCTTGCCTGGAAGCCCACCCATCTCCTGACTTGGCGTCTGCGGCAGAGTTGGTCTGTCAGATAGGACCCTGTCTTCTCTTTTTTTCATTTGTCCTCCGTTTAAAACGTTGATTGCCAGGTGCAGTGGTGTACGTCTGTGATCCCAGTGACTTGGGAGACCAAGGCAGAAGGTCTGCAAGTTCCTGGCCAGTCCAGGTAGCTCAGCAAGACCTTGCCTTACAATTAAAAACAAGACAACAACAACAACAACAAAATGGTGGTGCTGCTCAGTGGTAAGAGTGCCTGCTTCACGTGTGGGCGGCCCTGGTTCCGTCCCGAGCAGCGCTCTCACACAGTGGGCTGAGTCGTTTGGGAATTTGTCATGGTGATCTTTTTTTTTTTTTAAAAGCAGTACTGAGGACTGTGCCCCAGGTCCCCTGCATGCTAGGCAAGTGCTCTACACTGAGGTGTACCCCCAGGCACCACCCTTCCCTGTGAATTCTGAGCCAGGGTCTCACTGAGTTGCCCAGGATGGCCTCGATTTTATGACCTTCCTGTCTCAATGTCTCAGTAGCTGGGTGTTTTATCAGCATTTTCATTGCTGTGACCAAAAGACCTACAAGAACAACACAAGGAGGGAGGTTTATTTGGTGCTCACAGTTTCAGAGGTTCATTCCATGGTCAGCTGAACCCATTGCTCTGGCCCAAGGTGGGCAGAACATGATGGCGGAAGGGCATGGCAGAGGAAAGCAGCTAGGACATGCCAACAGGGAGTAGAGAGAGCTCTGCTCACCAGGAACAAAGTACAGACCCCAAAGGATGGACCCATGGATTCGGCCCAGGCTCTCGAGACCCACTCATTTCATTCCAGGCTCCCTTGCTTTGTCTCACACAGCTTCTGAGGGAGACCTTGTATCCAAATCACAGCCCTGGAATTAGAGGCGTGGGCCACCATGCCTGGCATCACCACGTGGTGAAGAATGAGGACATTCTGACCCACAGGCACAGTGTGGTCACCGTGTTCAGGAGAAGCAACATTGACGTGATCTCTAGCCAGCAGAGGCTCCTCAGCTTGTCTCTGGTCTTCATGACAGTGACAGTGGCATACAGGATTGCTGGTGGGCAGATGGCCCTCAGCTGGGGCCATCCTTTATGTCTCGTGACCAGATGAGTGTGGATTGCAGCAGGAGCACCCCATGTCTGTCCCGTGCTTGGTGACATTTGCATCAGTTGGTTGAGGGGTGTATTTTGTTTCTGGTGGCTATACGTGTGGCTCTGCCCTATGCTTTTGAGGGAGGAGAAGCCCTTTCCTGGGGTTGCCCTCTGTAGGTGGCAGGCTCCTTAGTCAAGGGCCTCATGGCCAACTGGTGGTGTCAGAAGTAGGGCCAGCTGCCCACTCTGGAGAGTTGTGCTGGTTACTTTGCCGCGGGGCACTCTGGTCCTCGCTGGTGAGAAGCCCTTTCTTTGGCATTGTCTGCCTTCCTCCTCATGTGCTCCTGTAGGGGACATCATGGTAGCCTGTCGAGGCTGGAGGTTGTGACTTGGCTGCAAATGCCACTTCCCAGGGTGCCTTACCTGTGCTTCCTGTGTGCCTGTCCACACATCACACCTGTGTCCCCTGCCACCCCAGCCCTCTAGCCTGTCCCACTGTGTCCACCAGTGCTCCCAGCCCTGCGCATGTGGCCTCCCTCCCTCCCAACCCTGCTGCTCTCTGTCCTGCAGTGGCCATCAACCTCATCGTGCAGCACATCCAGGACATCCTCAACGGAGGGCCTTCCAAGCGGCAGACCAACGGCTGCCTCAACGGCTACACCCCTTCACGCAAGAGGCAGCCATCGGAGTCCAGCAGCCGGCCGCATTGACCCTGGTTCTGCAGACCCGCCCGCCTCCGAGACACTGCTCACCTATACACACCGTCTCCTCTGACATCACTGTATTTAGGAAAACACCTTGGGGATGAAATGCCTTTGATCATTTTCTTTTTCCTGTTTATACTTCGGAACTGCGAAATCCAAAGGAACTTGACCTGAGCTTAAGCAACAAACCGTGCCAACGTCTCCTGGTGATGCCTGATTATGAATCCAACGTGTAACCAATTATAAATACATACATATAGAGAGATATATATAAAAGGATCTATTTTTGTGTAAATGTACAAATACTGTACAGCTCTTTGCCGTAAGTATTTTGCAGGGGCCTGGCTTGTGTATGTGGGGCCTGGAGCTGGAGCTGTGTTGTGGGGAGTGGGCCGGCCGATGCCCCTTGGCTTGGCATCCAGGATGCCTCCTGGGAGATGCCCTTAGGAGCTGAAGCTTGGGTGCTTGACAGGAGGGACTTGTGTCCTCCTTTGTGTTGAATCAGTGAGCTCTCAACTTAGAATCCATCCCAGGGGAGAGGGCAGGTCTGCAGAGGCTGCTGGCCCTGCCCCACCTCTGGTTGCTGGCCAGTTCTTTCTGGCCTCTCCAGGAAGCCAGAGCCACGGGGCTTGGGGGTCCCTTCCAAGTGATAAGTCGGGAGGGAGGGAGTGCAGTTGAGTCTCCGGCCTGTCTTTGAGGACCTGCTGGTTCTCGGGTGTGGCATTCCTTGGCATTTCTGTCTCTGCAATGTCGTGCCGCCGAGCTCCCGGGCCCTGGGGATGAGCTGCCCACACGAGGGACTTTTGTTGGCCGTGATGGGGGATATGCAGTGAGGGGGTAGTGTGCCCAGGTCGGGATCTGGCCAGCCGTGGCAGGACAGGAGGGGGCTTCCTAGGCGGACTACAGAGGAGGTGTTTAAAGGACGTATTTAAATCATGGCACGAGGCTGGAGTCCCAGGGGAAAGCCCTGGTGGTGATCCCTTTCCCACGCGGCCTCTTGGTGGAGCCCTTGTGGGGAGGAAGTGTGCATTCTAACGCACTGGCAGGGGCGGAGGAGCTGGGGCCCTACGGGGTGAGGCGGGTGTGAGTGAGGAGGCTGGTGCCCCAGTTTCCACCTGCAGAAGAGCCAAGGCTCGCCACACGGGGGCCACCCTCCTGGTGCTTGGCAGGCCATGCCCTCGGTCACCCCGCTGTGGCTGCCGGTCAACATTGCAGAGCCTTCTCCCTCTGCGGCTCTCGGCCTCTGGAGCCTTCAGGGCAGTCTGCCTCCTTACTCTAGCCACCCGCTTCCCTCTGGCTCCGCTTGCACTCCATCGGCCCTCCAGTCTGGTTGCCATCTGCTGCCCCCGAGGTCCCCAAGAGGCCATGCAGGCTGGGAGGGAGGCTTGAGGGCTCAGGGTGGCTCTGAGGCGGGTCCTCAGCGAGTGGCTGCACTGGAGAGTGCTTCAGGGCCAGATTCGCCTCTCCACAGTCATGGCTGGTGCAGGGTGGGTGGCAGGCTGGGATAGCATCCCGAGGATGTGGCTCCCAGCCTTGCTGGGCCCGCCAGGGCTCAGTCGGAGCCGGTCCTGCAGGGAGCCTCAGCCTTCAGAGGCCAGCGCCCAGCATGCTGACGTTACTTGAAGCTCCCAGGTGCCAAACCATTTAGTGCCTTGGCCATGTATCCCACTGCCCGAGGGCCGGTCCTCCTCCTCAGAGCCCTCACTTACTGAGCCGCTTCCTCATCTACCTGTGGTGTTGGGACCAACCTCCAGGGTCTCTGAGCCACCCACTCCCAGCCTGGACACAGTCAAGGGCTGTCCTGTTCCCTCATGAAATGGTCACAAGTCCTCACAGCTCGGCCAGAGGCCCTGGGCAGTGCTTGCTTGGGGCTGGACACACTGCCTGGGACAGGAGGGGGATGGCAGGGGGAGGGTCCACCCTCTGTGGCAACCCAGCTTCCAGCCTCCCGTGTGTCGGACTTGAGCTTCCTGTGAGACAAACCAGGTCTGGATTTTTAAGTCTCTGGATGTCCCATACAACTGGAGAGTCATTAGACCGCAGGCCTCGGGGTCTGTCCCCTGGCACTCTGAGCTGTGGTGGAGGAGGCATGGGTGAGCAGAGCAGGCAGTGTCACAGGTGTGCCTGGGACCCTCTGGGCTCCCGAGGGATCGGCTCACGTCCCGCTCTCTGCACAGGTGCTGTCTGTGGATCGAGTGAGTGTTCAGGGGAGAATTACCTGCGCCTGGGCCAGGAGGCCGGGCCTCTTCCACACCAGTGCAGCTCCTGCTGGGCACGTTCCTTCCTGGGCATCTGAGACTGGTGTAGGGAAGACGGGCATCTGAGGAGGGCACGTGTTGTGGCTTCAGGTGTCCTTTGATTTGGAGCGGGAAGGGAAGGCCCCAAGAGCAGCCATAGGTCCCACAGAGGACCTGCACAGACAGGCCAGGGAGGGGTAGGGAGTCCCTGGTTTGCCTGTCCCCAGGACTACAGACGTTCAGCGTTGGCCCCACTTAGCCGTCGTGGGCAGCCTGACTCCTGCCGCTCCTGGGCTCGGTTGCCACGGGGTCAGACTGGAGGTGTGCCCCTCAGGGCAGCGGGGCAGGCACGTCTCTGCTGCCTCGTGCAGGCCTTGGATGCGCAGCCTTGGCCTCAGCCTGTGCGGAGAGCCGCTTCCCAGGTGCCTGTCCCAGGTCCTGTCCCTGGGAGGGGCTGGCTGGCAAGGACAGGCTGGTCTGGATGCAGGATACCCTTTTCTCAGGGGGAGCGGGCAAACATACTTGGTGTCACAATGAGAGAGTGCACAGGCCGGGAAAGGCACGTTTGAGAGCCCTGGAGCTCAGAGCCCCTTCAGGCTTCTGTCCTGGGCGTCCCTCCTGTACTGGGCATGGTGCCTGGGTTATGGTCAGGGTCTGCAGCTCTGGGGCAGCGAGTGGCTCAGAGACTTCAGCTTTCCTTCCCTCGGAGATGCTTGCTTCCCTGTATTGTTGGTGGCCACAGAAAATATGTACTTTGCTGTAAATAAAGACTGAATGAAAAGACCCAACTCTGGCCTTGTTCATGGTGTCTGGTCAGGAGAGCCTGTGGGTGCCGGCTGGGACGGCCGGGCCCTGCCGTCGCAGAGGAGCCGTGTTCTGGGGTGCAGGAACCCTGGCTGAGCATGTGCTCCTGTAGAACGGCAGGCTTGCCCCACTCGTCAGGCAGAAAGCCCAGGCCCAGGCTTCTGGGCCCTGGTGTCTCCCGTTAGGCAGACTCACTGCTGAGGGGCGCGCCGTGGGTGAGGAGAGGCACCTTGACTGTGCAGAGGGCTCACATGGGCCACAGGAGCTCACTGCACTATGGAGTGAGCATGAGCCTGTCCTTTGCAGCAGACCCAGGTCATCTGCCACTCTAGCCCCCGTCTCCTGGTCTCCCAATGACACCTTACCTAGCTCCCGTCTCCTGGTCTCCCAGTGACACCCTACCTCACACCTGTATCCTGGCTCCCAGTGACACCTGACCTAGCCCCCCGCTCCTGGTCTCCCAGTGACACCCTACCTAGTCACTGGGACACATCTCCTGGTCTCCCAGTGACACCCTACCTCACCCCCGTATCCTGGCTCCCAGTGACACCCGGCCTAGGCCCCCTGTTCTGGTCTCCCAGTGACACCCTACGTAGTCACTGGGACCCATCTCCTGGTCTCCCAGTGACACCCGACTTAGCCCCCGTCTCCTGGTCTCCCAGTGACACCCTACCTCATGCCGAAGTCTGTCTGGGCACAAAATAACCGAGCCACCACAAAAGCCTCGTAGATTCAAACAGCAACTCTTTATTCTTGAACTCTCACCTGCACCTCTACACACACGTTCTGGGAAAATACACCCTCCACTGGGCTCTGCGTACCAAATACCCTCTGAATCCCACGGGAACTCAATGGGAACTCAAGGAGCGGGTGCCTGAGGCAGCAGGATACGCCCTATTCCCAGCAGGCTCCACCCTAAACCCGGATCCACCCTAATCCCTGAGCAGGGTCACCTTTCAACCAAAACTCTCAAACATTCATGCAATGTCACTGCAAATGACCTGGGTCCAAGGCAAGCCCACTTCCACAATGGAGAGTCCTCCCTCTAAGCAACAGTGGGTAGGATGACAAGGAAATTGCCATGCGTCATTCCTACTTGGCTATGGCTCTCAGCATCTCCCCCCTTCTGATTAATTAAACAACAAACAATGTGGCTTAAGGACCGTGCCTGTTAGGCAGTCCAATTCAACATATGGTTCTTACCCGTCATCGGATGATCTGACCTCTAGGCGTCAGCCTCCTGTCTTAGGTTGGTACCACTGCAATTGGATCATACCCATCACTGATTACCGGTCCAGCATACAGCCATACTTGTGGATAGGCCTATGCACCAGTGTGGGGGGGGTGAGGTTCTTTGCCTCACCTCTGTTGGCCCCCAAATTTTAGACCATCACTATCAGAAGGGAGGAGGATACAGAAATGCCACGACACCAAGCCAATTGACGACTCTTTTGGAAAAATTTATCACCGGTGACACCATCAGCAAAGATATGCCAGCACTACCACAATTCACTGCACCAACAGATAGTTCACAATGCATACAAGTGATACATAGTCCAGGCAAGTTCTGCAAGCAGTTCAAAGTGGAGGAATCTATCAATATGTCCATTTGCTCCCAAAGTAAATCGACTCCTTGATTGAGCATTACTTGTTATTATTCATTGATGCATCAGTTTATACAGTTTACTGTGATAGCTATCAAAGAAGCTGTAGTTTGGTTTTATCTTTGTCTTCACCAGCACTGGGATGAAGATAGGAATTCTGGCATGATGCTAAAAAGAAATTATCCTGAACAGAATTATTAAATATAATGAAAAGGAAAGGTGAAAGTAAACAAACAGATCTGTTAATCACCTTTAAAAACAGTCCTTAACAGCTGTTTACCTAATTTAAATTAAACCATTTAAATCATGTGAATAAAAAAAAAAATTCGGATCATATTTTTTCATGAGCGCTCCTCATATATGATCTATGGATGTACGCACACACAGACATACAACACAAAACACAAGAGTGCACACAAACGTACAACACATAAGACAATAGTAAAGGCCTTGTAGCTTTACACAGGTGAAATCTCCATTGCAATGTTTAAAAACTCCATAGTCAAAAAATAAAACTGATTAGAAAAACATTAACCTAGGTCTGTATGAGCTCAAAAAATAAAATAGAACTTTATGATGTGGGAAAAGGCAATATTAAAATAGATATTGAAAAAAGCATCCTGGTTAATCACTGTCGCAAATGTAAGAATAGCCAAGCTGGAGCTCTAGATATCAGCTGTTATGGATTTGAGTCAAATCATCTTCTTTTTGGTCTGTAGAAATTGCTTTGGTTAGTCTCTCTGAAATCCAAATCGGCTGCTGTTCTCCCTGTGGAAACACACAAACAGAGCCCCGACTCCAGACAATCACTGGGTCAGGACCTTTCCATTGTCCTGTTAGAATATCCTTCCAAAGTACCTTAGGCTTATGTATATTTTTTGGACACATATGCCTTTCCGCAGCACTAAGTCCTGTAAAAAGGGTTATTTTAAGTTTATCTTTGGGGGATATATACCCCTTTCCAATTCCCTTTTTTTGCTTTAATAAGTACGTTTTAATAGTTTGATGAGCTCTTTCAACTATGCCTTGTCCCTGTGGATTGTATGGGATTCCTGTTATATGAGTAATGTCAAATGATAAGCAAAATTGTTTAAAAGAGGTAGAGGTATAGCCAGGACCATTATCTGTTTTTAACTGTTTTGGAACACCCACAGTGGCAAAATTTTGTAAGCAATGAGCTATAACATCTTTAGTGTTTTCTCCAGCATGAAGGGAGCCCATCAAAAATCCAGAAGAAGTATCAACTGTAACATGCAAATATTTTAATTTTCCAAATTCTGGCAAGTGTGTGATGTCCATCTGCCAAATATAGTTAGGTATCAATCCTCTAGGATTGACTCCAAGATTAACTTGTGGTAAAAAGTCACACAATTTTGACGTTGTTTTATTATATGTCTGGCTTGTTCCTTAGTTATTTTAAAACACTTTTGAAAAGTATTAGCATTAACATGGAACCTTTTATGAAAATTTGTAGCTTCTATTGTAGAGAAAATATGTATGTCATGTGTAGTTTTATCTGCTAAATCATTGCCCAAACTAAGGGCTCCAGGCAATCCTGTATGTGCCCTGATATGTCCTTTAAAGAATGGATCTTTTCTGTCCCAGATTAGACTTTATATAGTGGAAAACAAAGAGAAAACAGTAGAGGAAGGGGAAATCCTACCAGCATCTTCAAGGGATACTATAGCATTAACTATGTACTGACTATCAGAAAATAAATTAAATACAGAATCTTTAAACATCACAAAAGCTTGTAAAACTGCATTAAGCTCTACCTTTTGAGCTGATTGTTTGGGTACTAAAAATGTAAAAGTTTGATCAGGGGTAACTACTGCTGCTGTACCAGTATTTGATCCATCAGTGAATACATTTGGAGCATTTATGATAGGGGTTTTTCTTGTCATTTTTGGAAAAATTACAGGATGCGAAGACCAAAAAGACAACAAAGGATTAGATGGTAAGTGATTATCAAATGAAACATTAGATTTACACATGATTATTGCCCAAGTTATATTAGCTAACTCATCAATTTGATCCATAGTATATGGAGTAATAATTTTATTGGGAGAAATTCCAAACACTCCCTTTGCTGCTTTTATTCCTTTGAGTATTAATTGTCCTACAGCCTCAGGATACCTAGTAAGAATAGTGTTAGGAGAATAAGATAAATGTATCCATAATAATGGACCTTCTTGCCAAAATACTCCTGTGGGGAATGTTTTTTGTTGGTAGTACAATAAATAATAAAGGCAAACTTATATCAATTCTATCCAAATGCTTATTTTCCATATATGTTTCAATGATTTTTAATGGCTTTCTTGCTTTAGGAGTTAACATGCGGGGTGAATTTGGATCTGATGGACCTTTTAGAATATCAAATAAAGGTCCCAGCTCTCCTGTTGGTATGCCTAGATAAGGCCTTATCCAATTTATGTCTCCTGATAACTTTTGAAAGTCGTTAAGTGATTTGAGTTGATCTACTCGTATTTGAATTTTTGGTGGACGGACCATGGTTGAGGATATTAGAACTCCTAAATAATTAATTGGAAAATTTAATTGTACTTTATCTATTGCTATCTCTAGATTATAATTTTTTAATAAGTTTGTAAATGTGGCATAACATTCTAGCAATGTGTTTTTAGCTTTATGTGCTAATAGTACATCATCCATATAGTGAAATATTTGTAGTTCAGGATTTTGATTTCTAAGTGGCTGGATTGCTTTGTTAACATAAATTTGACACATAGTTGGGCTGTTAGCCATCCCTTGAGGGAGTACTTTCCATTCATATCTCTGATCAGGACCTTCATGATTCAGTGCAGGGATAGTAAATGCAAAACGTGGACTATCCTCAGGATGAATTGGAATTTAAAAAAAACAATCTTTAATATCTATAGCTAAAACATACCAGGTTTTTGGCAAAGCAGACAATTGGGGAATCCTGATTGAGCAGGTCCCATAATAACCATCTCATTATTAATGGCTCTTAAATCTTGCAATAATCTCCATTTACCAGATTTCTTTTTGATGACAAAAATGGGAGTATTATGGGGAGATATGGAAGGTTGTATATGTCCTTCCGCTAATTGTTGTTTGACCAGATCATGGGCTGCTTGTATCTTTTCTTTAGTCAGGGGCCACTGAGGAACCCATACTGGTCTTTCTGATTTCCAAGTAATTTTGATTGTCTCAGTGACCCCTTCTGAAAACCCAATCCATGTCTATTTATTCCTTGATCTATTTGAATTGGTGCTGCTATACCTTGTTTTTGTTCTCCTAATCTTTTTTCTTTCCTAAAACCTTGTCTAGCCCTAGTAGTGGGCGCATTAGGATTGATGTTATTTGTTAATGTCAAACCTAATTGATCTAGGACATCTCGTCCCCATAAATTTATAGGAAGATGATCCAATCCATATGGATGTGTAGTTCCTTCACATCCTTCAGGATCCTTCCAATCTAATATCATTGCACTTCTATGGGGATTAGTCGCCACTCCTAGGCCTCGAAGCATTTGAGTGGCCTGTTGTAATGGCCAATGTTTTGGCCATTCTTGACGAGATATGATGCTAAGGTCAGCACCTGTGTCCAGTAGCCCATTAAATTCATGTCCTTGAATATTTCGTTTTAGCATTGGGCGAGAATCTAAATTTAAAGACAGCTTAGCCCAATCTACGCCTGTGGAGCCTAATCCCCTGGAACCTCTATGTACGGCTGGAAAATTTATCATGCAGGCTGGGTATTATTAATAACTTTGCTATTCTTTCTCCTGGTGAAATTACTGATATACCTCTTGGAGAACTAGCTATAATTTTTATTTCACCTACATAATCGGGATCAATTACCCCAGGACTTATCATAAGTCCTTTTAGAGTAGAAGAACTGCGTCCCAATAATAAGCCTACTATTCCTTGGGGAAGAGGTCCTTTTACTCCTGTGGGAATGATTTGAATTCCCATCTCTGGAGTTAGTACTGCTCTGGCAGAGGTGCAGATGTCCAACCCTGCGCTCCCTCTGGTTTGTCTGATGAGGGATTTAATGGACAATGTGTCCTGGGCACTACCCTGATGGTGTTTCTGGATTCCTCCAGTGCCCCGTATATTTGTGGTTATGGGCCCGAGAGTATTGAGCCCCCCAGTCCATTTTTGGCAATGGAGCCTGATGCCTTTCTCCACGATATCGTGGGTAAATACCTGGTCCTTGTCCGTTTTTTGATAAGGGAGTACCCTCTATGGTGGTTTGAGAACAGCTTTCATTAGCCGAATGTCTCCCTTTATGGCATCATGGGCAAATACCCGGTATTCTATTCCTTTGATACCTAGTTTTGTTAAACCCTCCTCCTATGGGGCAATTCCTTTTAAAATGTCCTATTTGTTCACAATTGTAGCATGTTTTTGGCCTGGCATCTAAAGCCTATTGTACTGCAGCTGCCAAGACTTGCCCTTGTTCATTAATGTCTCTATATAATTTAATATATGTGTTTAAATCTTCATGTTTCCATGGTCTAATAACCTCTCTGCAGCAACGATTTGCTTGGTCATAAGCCAGTTGTTTTATTAATGGCATTGCTTGTTCTGTATCCCCAAAAATTCTGACAGCTGTTTGAATAAGCCTATCTACAAATTCAGCGTAAGGTTCATTAGCTCTCTGCATTACCTTAGATAGCTGACCTTGTAAATCTCCATGTCCTTGTAAAGTCTTCCATGCCCTAACTGCGTCTGCAGCAATTTGTGCATATATAGCAGGATCATATTCAATTTGTTGCCGTTGACTCTCATAAGGTCCCTTTCCTAACAACATATCTATATTTCTTTGAGGGTAACCGGCTGCTGCATTTCGCCTAGCTGTCTCTGTGCAAAATTTCTCATTGGCAACCTTCCATAACAAATATTGTCCTCCATTCAGCACAGCTTTACACATACTAGCCCAATCTGCTGGCGTCATGTCCAAGTTGGTAATGGATTCGACCATGCTTACCGTGAAGGGTGCTTGGGAACCACAGGTTGTTACAGCCTCCTTTAACTGCTTCACTGTTTTAAAATCTAAAGCATGGTGAATTCACTGCCCTCCTGCCTCCTCAAGTACAGGGCATGCTAATCTTTGAGGTCCTGTCTCCGGATCCCATCTATCAACTACGGGGTTTGAGGGCCACTCAGCTGTCTCCATAGGTGGAGCTGTTGGTTGAATTACGCCCTCTGGTGATAGAATGGAGTTAGTAGCAGCCTCCTGTTGTGGCCTTTTTCCTAATAGCCCCTTTTCCTTTAAATTTTCTTCCTCTGTCTGACTAGCTCGAGAGACCTTCTCTTTTGCTTGATCTAAAATGTCTTTCTCCATGGTCTGAACCTCTAACAATTTACTTAGCACTCTTTTGGTTTGTTTTTTACTAATTTCTAATCTACTATAAAGATAACGTAACCCAATAAGATAACACAAAACAAAACCAAAACTGAATGAAACAAAAACGGAATAAAAAATCGTTGTATCAATTTTCTCTTCCTCAGGGCCGACAAACTTCAAATGTTGAGCTAACCATTTTTCCCAGTTTGCCTGAGAAAGTTCTAGGGACAGGCAGCTTGAAACAAAAGCAATTAAATCAAAAGAAGAACACATTGTTTTTTGAAATGGTCACTCATTCTCTCGCCTTCCCTCAGGGGTGAGCAATTTCACTTACCTCCAAGCTTCAGGCGTTCCCCGCACGGGTCGCCAAATGCCGGAGTCTGTCTGGGCACAAAATAACCGAGCCACCACAAAAGCCTTGTAGATTCAAACAGCAACTCTTTATTCTTGAACTCTCACCGGCACTCTACACACACGTTCTGGGAAAATACACCCTCCACCGGGCTCTGTGTACCAAAAACCCTCTGAATCCCGCGAGAACTCAACGGGAACTCAAGGAGCGGGCGCCTGAGGCAGCAGGATACACCCTATTCCCAGCAGGCTCCACCCTAAACCTGGAACCACCCTAAACCCAGATCCACCCTAATCCCTGAGCAGGGTCACCTTTCAACCAAAACTCTAAAACATTCATGCAATTGTCACTGCAAATGACCTGGGTCCAAGGCAAGCCCATTTCCACAATGGAGAGCCCTCCCTCTAAGCAACAGTGGGTAGGCTGACAAGGAAATTGCCATGTGCCATTCCTACTTGGCTATGGCTCTCAGCAACCTCACCCCTGCATCCTGGCTCCCAGTGACACCCGGCCTAGCCCTCCTCTCCTGGTCTCCCAGTGACACCTGACCTAGCCCCCCCCCCATCTCCTGGTCTCCCAGTGACACCCTAGTCCCGTCTCCTGGTCTCCCAGTGACACCCGACCTATCTCTATCTCCTGGTCTCCCAGTGACACCCTAGTCCCGTCTCCTGGTCTCCTGGTGACACCTGACCTAGCCCCCCCTCCCCCATCTCCTGGTCTCCCAGTGACACCCTAGTCCCGTCTCCTGGTCTCCTGGTGACACCTGACCTAGCCCCCCCCCCATCTCCTGGTCTCCCAGTGACACCCTAGTCCCGTCTCCTGGTCTCCCAGTGACACCCGACCTATCTCTATCTCCTGGTCTCCCAGTGACACCCTAGTCCCGTCTCCTGGTCTCCTGGTGACACCTGACCTAGCCCCCCCCCCATCTCCTGGTCTCCCAGTGACACCCTAGTCCCGTCTCCTGGTCTCCCAGTGACACCTGACCTAGCCCCCCCCCCCATCTCCTGGTCTCCCGGTGACACCCTAGTCCCGTCTCCTGGTCTCCCAGTGACACCCGACCTATCTGTCTCCTGGGCTCCCAGTGTCACCCTAGTCCCGTCTCCTGGTCTCCCAGTGTCACCCGACCTATCTGTCTCCTGGGCTCCCAGTGTCACCCTAGTCCCGTCTCCTGGTCTCCCAGTGACACCCGACCTATCTCTATCTCCTGGTCTCCCAGTGACACCCTAGTCCCGTCTCCTGGTCTCCCAGTGTCACCCGACCTATCTCTATCTCCTGGTCTCCCAGTGACACCCTAGTCCCGTCTCCTGGTCTCCCAGTGTCACCCGACCTATCTCTATCTCCTGGTCTCCCAGTGACACCCGACCTATCTCTATCTCCTGGTCTCCCAGTGACACCCTAGTCCCGTCTCCTGGTCTCCCTGTGACACCCGACCTATCTGTCTCCTGGGCTCCCTGTGACACCCTAGTCCTGTCTCCTGGTCTCCCAGTGACACCCGACCTATCTGTCTCCTGGGCTCCCTGTGATCCTCATTAATGAGCATAGTGGTCTGCTGCCTCTGGCCACTGGCACTCCTGTGACTCACGTCATCCCATCTGGGACTTCAGCAGGACCGACTGGGCTGGTTGCAGTGTTTCACATGCCTCTGTCCATCCACCAAGCTGGACGGCCGCCTCCCGGCTCACCTGTGCCGTGGGCAGAGGCCCTGCACGCTAGTGCTGGCTGTGGTTCGGGTCTCCCCACCCCGAGTACCACCCAGGGATGCCCTGAGTGGCTCAGCTGTCCTCCCCATCACAGGGCTGTGAGCCGGCCTTGCCTGGCCCAGTAGGGCAGCTTCCGTGCAGGCCAGCCGTGGCGCGGACTCCTTCCTGTTAAGATTTGCCTCAAGGTCAGAGAGGGGAGGAGACGTGGGGTGGGGGGAGCCAGCTCTGAGAGGACAGAGCCAGAGAGGTGGGTCTCGGTTGTTTGGTGCAGGGGGATGTTCAGACTTTTGTTCTGAAGCAGCCATCAATGATGTCTGGGCTGGGGGTGTAGCTTAGTGTCAGGGCACCTGCGGGCCACGCGCGGGCCTGGGGGTCGACCCCAGCACTGAAAACAAGCAATTCTGAGCCCAGGATGAAGTGCAGCCACCAGCTAGGCTGTGGGCTGTGGCTGTTAATGTGGGTGCATGTGTCAACCAAAATAAGAGCCACGTGAGTGAGCACTAAATCCAGACTTCTCTTCTTATCAGATGGGGGGAGGCGAGGGGCAGGTGAGGGCAGACGCTGGGACAGACCGGCTCATTTCTGCACAGCCTCTGTTGTGTCCTTTCCTAGGAGGGCTGTGGGGCTGGGTCTCCTGGTGCCCTGGAGTGTCGCCTGGAGGGGACTGCGCGGTCTTCAGGCCGCCATGCAGTCCAGCCTGAGCCTGGTCCAGGGAGAGCCAGCTGGCCTCTGCCTCCCAGCTCACCAGGAGGCTAGTGGTGGGTGTGCATCCTCTGCCAGGGCCAGGCCTCCGTCTGTCTCTGAGCTGCTGGCCTCAGTGTGGTCTCATGTTTGACCACGGCGCTTGTCACGCTTTATGCCAAGAGCAGTCCTGAGGGTATTTAAGGAATGTGGCCGCGCTCCAGTTCCCAGGGGGAAGCTGATTCAGCTCCGAGCTGTGGGAAGGGGGCGCGGAGGTTGTCTGGGGCGTGAGTGCCATCTAGTGGTGGGCCCGGGTTGCCTTGGGTGCTGGACTGCGTCCATCTCTTGGCCACCATGGCTTCCAAGAGTGGACCAAGTGCCCTCCAAGTCTCCTGCTGGACAGGGCTGGACTTCGCCAGGGTGAACAAGGCTGACTCTCCCTCACTGCAAGCTTGGGTGGCTCCTTCCGACCAGCTTGCAGTGTCTGGGGGCTTGTTAGGGATCTCGCTGGGATCCAATCCTGACAGTGCTGCTTCTGCAGGCCTAGGGAGGGAATCCTGCCTATCAGCTGTCCCATGAGGCTGGGGTGGGAGCCAGGGACCTCATGGATCTGACCACGTGCACCTTGGATCTGCGGTGTGTGCAGCACCCGCAACCCTGCGGCTCCGAGTGCCCTGCTGCTGTCCGAGGCAACTTGCTGCTGGGCGTCCTCAAGCCCATTTGTGGCTGGCTCAGTGGCCTCGACAGACCCCACAGGCACTGCCTGTCGCTTTGCTGGGATGTGTAGGGCGTCTGGAGCTGGGCGGGTCTCTAGCCGACCGTGACCTTCCGTGTGCCTGCCGTGGGGCCCTCACAGAATCCTGCCTGAATCTCCAAGCAGAAAATAGAAGGGGCCCACAAAGCTGGCGAGGGTCCCGAGCTCTGCAGGCCCAGGGCCCTCATTCCACAGGCCAGAACAGGCCCAGAGTCACGGTCCTACCAATAGGCTCTGGGTTTGCAGTGGGTTGATCACACTCTGGGGAGAGAACTGGAACTGAACACCCTTGAAAAGTGCATTCAGCAGTCAGTCGGTGTGTGCTGCAGGGCCCTCCGTCTGCTAAGGTGTCCATGTTGGTGGCCTGTCTGGGAAACAGCACTGCCCCTAAGCAGACCTTGCTCCCTCTCTTGGCAGCGTGGGCCTTGGCAGGCTGTTTGGCTTCAGCATCTACACCCATGACCCTAAAGGGCCCCCCCCGTGCCCCCCACTTTGCCTGCAGTACTGGGTGAGAGTGAGGGGGCAAGTGGCAGGCCTGCTCCTGGACGTGAGTCGCTCTCCAGGCGGCAGGGCCCATGTTCCAAGGGTACCCTAGTGACAGTTGTGGTGAGAAGAGTCCCTTGGAGGCCCACCACCCACCTGTTTCTGGCCTGTTCCCTCCTGGTGCCCACCTCCAGGTAGGGCTCTGAGTGAAGGTGGATCCCAGGTGGAGCAGGGAAGGACGTTGTGGAGCCAGAACAATGGGCTCTCCCATTTATTGGTGCGTGGGGCCACAGGGGCGAGATACTGTGTCCTCCCGTTCCACAGCAGCTGCCTGGGGTAGACCTCGGAGGGCACGGCCCTACGGGAAGGCAGCCTGCCCTGCCTGGAGCCACGTGCCCGCTGCTTGTGACGTGCCAGCACCCAGGCTACAGAGGCCACACCTTCCTCCGTAGGCTGCAATTGGTTTATTTTTGGTGTCACAGACCCCTCTGGTCTGCAGAGGGACCCTTCTCAGACTCATGTCTCTACGTTCCTGAAAGAGCTTCTCAGGGCCAGAGGCACCCGCGGTCACAGAACCCCGCTGCGTGTCCGCGGCAGGAGTACAGACGCTGCCTAGGAGCACACCACGTCTAAGTCCAGTCACCAGCTCAGCTTGTGTTGGGTGTGAGCCTCAGTGACACTTGGGAATCTGCAGTGACACGCTCAGCTGATGTCCCTGGGATTCTCTTGCCTCCGTGGAAGGAATGCTGGTAAAAATGAACGGGACATTTTCAAGTTCAGGGGCCCCCTGAGTCCTGCTGAGGGCCTCTGTCCTTAACCTCTGATCAGGAACCCTGATCTGCATCCCCAGCCAGCCCAGGTGACCAGGGTTGGCCCCAGGTGCCCCCCTTCTTGCTTGCCCTGCGTGAACCCCCAGTGTGCAGGCTCCTGGAGGGACCCTGTGCCTGGCGGTAGCAGCAACAGGGACCACAGAGGGAACTTAGTGTTCTTGGAACTACCTTTAAAGAGCCAAGTTAACGTGAACTTACTTATAAAATGTATCCAAAATACTATCAGCAGGACCTGAGCAGTTGCTCTTGGGGCATCTGTGTGTGTGCCACCTGGCGTCTCGCACCCACAGCTCGGGGAGCTTGGACCATGGCTCAAGGGCTCAATGGCCACGTGTGGGTGGCTGTCATTGGCAGCATGGCTCACATGTGTCAGGGCTGGGCAAGGGACTTGCACAGTCCTCCCCTTACACCAAGGGGACACTGGCAGGGAGTGGGGAGTGGCCTGCCCGGGGTCGTGGCCAGCTAGCTGAGGGCTGAGCTTTGGTGGGGACGGCTTGGGGGCTCCACCAGGCTGCCCCTCAGGCAAGGCTGCACTTCTAGCCTGAGGCAAGAGGAAGGCTGGCTCCATGGCCCAGGTCCCGGCCCAGGGGGGCAGTGAGGAGCCAGGCAGGACACGCAGCTGGAGCACGTGGGGTACAGTGAGGAGAGTCTCACGCACTGTGGGAATGGCTGAGCCACCGCTGCCTTTCTCTCTTGGGTGGAGGGGAGCAGCAAGCCGTCTGCAGGGAGCGTGCTGGGGCCGTCTCTGAGGTGCTGTTGGGTGGGTGGGGACAGATCAGGGATCCTTGCTCCACAGTGTCCAGAGGAGCTGGTTAAGGAACGGAAGGTCGAAACTCACGGGGTTCCAAGGGAAAAGGTAGGGGCATCAGGGTCCTCTGCTGGCCTGAAAGCAGACCCTGTCTGCAGAGCTGTCTCGCTGCTGCCCCTGCTTGACCCCGGAGGGCTGCCCACTTAGTGGTCCCAGATGGAGGGCTCCCACCGCTGGTCTCCGTGTCTCCCACGACCTTGGCGTGCTGTGCTGGGACGTCCTGTCCCCAGCAGGCGCTCCACAAACACCCAGCACACAGAGCTCCTTCGGCCTGGACCTTTTTGAATCTGAAGTCCTTTCTTTGGAATTCTTTTGGAGTTCTTGGTGATACTGACAGTCACTCGCTCTGGCAGCCCCTGCTCTGCAAAGTGAGGAGGACGATCCCTGCCCCCCTCAAGTTCGTGGCTTAATAAAGGTCACATGACATAGCTACAGCGGGGCTCGGAAGGTGGCAGCTGCAACTGTGGAGGGTGACGCTCACTTTCAGCACAAAGTGTGGCGAGGCAGGCTGGTGTCGAGAACTCCTCCAGTCCCGCTCAGACAGGAGGAAACTAAGAGGGCCACGCACCAGGAGGCGAGAGCCGGGGGCAGCAAGCGCCCAGGGAGCCTGCCACGTGAGCCGGGCTGGGGCAGGGGCAGCCAGCGTGGGGCATGAGCGCGGTTCAGGATTCAAAGGCCCCAAATAACCAGCCTAAGCAGTTTATTTCTCACAAAAGAAGTCTAGGGGGGCTGGGGATGTGGCTCAAGTGGTAGCGCGCTCGCCTGGCATGCGCGGGGCGCTGGGTTCGATCCTCAGCACCACATAAAAATAGAGATGTTGTGACCACCGAAAACTAAAAAATAAATATTAAAAAAATTCTCTCTCTCTCTTAAAAAAAGAAAAAAAAGAAGTCTCGGGGGGCTGGGTCCAGTGGTGCCCTCCTGTAATCCCAGCAGCTCAGGAGGCTGAGGCAGGAGAATTGCAGGTTCAAACCCAGCCTCAGCAACTTCTCAAGGCTAGAAGCAAACTAGTAAGACTCTTTCTCAAAAACTAAAAAGGGCTAGGGATATGGCTCAGTGGTTAAGTGACCTTGAGTCCAACCCCTGGTACAAAAAAGAAAAAAAAAAAAAGTCTAGGGGTTGGATGACCAGGACTAACAGTGAATTCCACTTGTCATCATGGACCTGGGCTCCTCTGTTCCTATCTTCAATCCTTGGTTAACATTTGCAAAGTCACTTTGTGGCCCCAAAGGGCTGTTGGAGCTCCAGCCAACAGACTTCATTCCATACAGGAGGAGGACCAGAAGGGTTGCTCCTGTTTAGGAAGACTTCCAAAAGTATCCGTGATCTTCTGTTTACATCTCGTTGTATTCGTCTTTCTACACCTACCTCCCAGGGAGATGGGGCACACGGTCTTCTTAGGGGAATGCATTCCTACTCTGATTAAAATAAGGGATGTGCAAAGAAGCACGAGAAGCCCTTGACAGGTGAAAGTGTTAACATGATTTTGTTTTTTAGCACAACTTTGTGGAGATTCAGCGGACATACAGTAACTGCTAGTCCTCCAGGTGTGTAGCTGTGACGTTCGTATGCCTGTGCAGACAGCACCGTGGCAGGACAGCAGACTCCTCACCTCCCAGAGTGTACTCAGGGCCCTTGGTGATCCTCCCTTCTCCAGGGAACGGCGGATCTGCATTGGAGCTACGGAGGACACTTTGTGTCTTTTAGAATTTTATAAAAGTGGAATCATGTTACACACTTCTTTTAGTCCAATTTCCTCACGGAGCATGATTTTGAGATTTATCCATGTATCACATTTCTGCGTCTTTCCGTGAGCAGGAGGGAGGTTGTTATTTGGTTGTGAGGGCTCTTTACATATTCCAGACATGTCTTTTTAGATATCTGATTTGCAATTACTCTCATTCCATGGTTGTCTTAATTTTCCTTTGACAGTATCTTTCAAAGAGTTAATACTTAAAATTTTGATGAAGCCTGATTCATCAGCTGTATCAATTCTTTCTTTTTCTTTTATCCTGGGTGATTTGAGTGTCACAGCATTTTCTCTTGTGTTGGGTCCTGTAGTTGGTAGGGTCCATGGTCTGTTCTGAGTGGACTTTCGTTCACGGGGTGAGGTGTAGGTCATTACTTTGCACCACTGTGGGGAAGACCGCCCTTCCTCCCTCCATGTCTTCTGTGCTATGTAAACAGTCGCCGGTCTCAACATGTGCACCACACTGACCTGAGGCATCCATGTACCACAGCCTCAAGTCAGGAGGTGCTGGGCCCACACCTTGGCCTGTCGGTTGTCCTTTTGGCTGCTCTAGCATCGCCCCCAGGCGGAGGGGTCTTGGGCTTCACTTTGATCGAAGTCACTAATAGGCAAGGGCAGCTCTCGCGGGCCGTGGCTCTGAGCTCTGACTGCCACAGCTCTCAGCTCTTAGTGAGGCCCCCCGGCCGCCTTCCTGGGAGCCGGAGCCAGCAGTGGCCACAGCAGGGGCTCCCTGCACCTCCCTGCCCCTTCATCACCCCCTGTTGGCTGCTGCTCGGTGCCACAGCTCGGCTCTGGGAGAGGCTTTATAAGGACTTACGCAGCAGTGCACCCAGGGTCCAATCTGACTATGGGGAGGTTTCAACAGGGACTAAAACGGTGGCCTACTGCGTGACAGTGCCCTGCCAGCTGACCACAGGCCTCCTGCTCACTCCAGGCAAGGGACAGCGTCTCGTGCACCGAACTGGGGATGTTGAAGGGGCTCCAGAGAGGCTGCAGGGCGGAGCCCCCTGGGCGGGACCCATGACTGACCTGCAGCCACCAAAACAAAAGTCTCCTAGCAGTGTCCGCAGCGACTGTGAACGGCAGGAAAGAAGGGAAAGCAGCCCCCGGGGTCTGGGGCCGTAGCTCAGCTGGTAGGGTGCCTGCATCTCCTGCCCAAGGCCCTGGTTCAGGCCCCAGCACCACAAAAGAAAAGAGCAAAGGGTTAGAAATGATGGTGGATGAGATGGACATCATTGTCCAAAGTACATGGATGAAGACGTGAATGGTGTGAGTCTATTTTGTATACCACAGAGAGATGTGAAAAGTCTGCTCTACATGTGTAATATGAACTGTAATGCATTCTGCTGCTGTACATAACAAGTTAGAATAAAAAAATAAAAAGAAAAAAGAAAAGCAGCCCATGGGAGCATGATACTCTTGCTTCCTGAAGCTCTGCCTGCTTCTCATCAGGCCATTTGCACATCTTGATAAGTCAAAGAAGGCGTTTGTCCATGTCTGTGCCAGGCCTGCTAGGACTTGATCTGGCATGTGAGGGATCCATCGGTCACTGGGCAGCAAGCCGTCTTAACAGGTCTGGTCTGTTGGCCTACGAGCAGGGGTATCCGTCCATAACCTCCATCTTTTAAAAGTTCTCAGCAGTGTTCTGTTGATGTCAGCATGCAGATCGCGAACGTCGGTCCTCAGACCTCTTGCTGCCTGCTTCATAGTTTATGCTGCTGTTGTGCCTCTTTCTTAAGCACTGTGTTCTGCGGGGCGGTTTGTAACCTGCAGAGGTCCGGGGGGTATTTGAGAAGGCTTTTCACTGACATAAGGGAGCAGGTGGGCTGCCGCCTGGCTAACCTCACTTCTGGCTCTCAGGCTATTTTTTCAGTGGTTTAAAAAGGGAGCAGGATAAAACTCATCCATCCACCACAGTTAGCGGAAGGCCTTGAGTCTGTTCTTCTTCTGTCCTCTCTGCAGGTTTGGAAATGGCCCTCTCGGGTGGAACCAGCCTGTGCACCTCTCTCGCAGCGTCTCACCAGCTCCGCTCTGCCCTGGCGGTGAGGCTGTGAGCGCCGGCCTGGCTCTCGCCCGCCCCTTAGTTTTCACCTCTGATTTGTGCTTAGGTGCTGTTCACTCTGCCCAGATCCCCCACTGGGATGGCGTCTCGTGTTGAGTGACAGCCTGGGCTCTGGACCCGTTTCCCTCAGAAGGCAGGTTCAGGCTCCCTGGCAGGGCGATGGGGGGCCCAGGAGATTCCTCTCACCCTCCCTCCAGCGCCTCGCTGTTTCTCCTGACATCTTGAGCAGACTCCTCTGTCGCCTACCCGAGTTTGAAGAGTCCTCCGTGGACGTCCTGCCGTCTGCCTGAGGTCCTTGGAGGCCCTCTGCCCTCTGGGCCTGGGCTTCCTGGCGGTGGGCGAGGTGCCTGCTAGTGCTGGAGAGCTCAGCGCCATGGCCCCCCCTCCCCCTGCTCTCCTGCTCCTGTCCTCCCTGGGCTTGCAGCCCGCCCCCACATGTCCATCCTTCATCCCCAGCTACATCAGGAGTCCACAGATTTCCCGCCTCAGTCATTTTCTCCTCACTGTGATCCTCTGCTGTGAAAGCTCACTTTGAGTTGATCACTTTTAGCTTTTTAGAAAAACCGTTTTTCCACGTTCGGATCTGCTGGCTGACTTTCTGCAGTGTCTTCTCTTCACGCTCTGTTCTTGCCGCTGTAGAGTCTGTTTTCTCATATGCCCGCCGTGCATTAATTAGGATGCTTGTTCCCACATTTTTATTGGTGCATTATTAAGCAAGATTTTTTTAAAAAAAGTATTTCACCAAGAATTTTCAGTAGTTTGCATCAGGAGGGTTTTCTGTGTATCTGAGCCATGACAGTGTCAACAAATAAGTGTCATCTTGGTTTTTCTCCAGAGAAGTGCTGCCTCCTGCCGGGCACAGCACCCTCTGGGGTGCTCAGCCTCCGTTGCTCGGGCGTGTGGGTGCCTGGCTTCCATGCCGTGTTCTCCAAGTTCAGCTGCAGGCTCCCGGGAGGCAGGAAATGCAAGGTGCTCCCCGCCTCTGGAGCGTCCCTGCAGAGTCTGCGTCCCCACGTCCCGGCCTGATAGACAGCGGCTGACTCCCTTCCTTGGCTTTTGCTTTGCAGCCGGACGCTGTGCTGGTGCCGGGGGCAGTCTGTTTTTCCGGTGTGTCACGGTCTCCAGTTGCTCTTGAGGGAAGGGTGTGGCCGAGCCTCCCACTGGCGCAGGACGCTCAGTGGCTGTCACTCTCGGCACTGGCCACTAGGCGGGGGGAGCGAGCCACAGCACTGTCCCTCCTTGCAACCTGCACAATGGCTCGGAACCTGGGGACGCCCAGCCCTGCCCGCCCCTGGCGTGTGGGTGGAAACGAGTGCGTGTAAGGAGCGCCCACTCCAGCTCCTGCGCCCAGGGCCTCAGAAAGGAGGAGCGCGAGTCCTGCCCTGTAGGCCCCTGGCCACCCCGGACGTCCCGGCGCTGCCCTGCCCCCTCAGTGCTGGCCTCTTTGCACCACAGCCTCCTGCTCTGCTGCCTCCAGGCCCTCTCTGCCCCTCGTGGCCAGCGGGGGGACCTGGTCAGCCACTGTCATCCTCAGCCTCTGCTCAGCACGAGAGCCAAGCCCTGCCCACCCACAGGGTTGTGCCAGGTTCTAGTGAAAGGACGAAGGTGAAAGTGCTTTGGAAATCCCCAAGTGCCACATACACACAAAGTAACTGTCACCATCATGTCCCCAAAACTCCTCCAGAGCCTGGGCAGGCTGGGTCCCCTGTGGACCTTATTCAGGTGACTGGACAGCGGGCTGCCACGCACCAGGAAGCACAGTGTCATCAGCGCCGGGGCTGAGCGTGGCGCTGGGACTCTGGCCAGGTGACTCGGCCGGTGTCAGGGCACCCGGGGCAGGGCTCAGCCTGGCTGGGGCTCAGGCTCCTTCTTTCCTTGCAGAGGAGGGCAGAGGGTGGTCAGGCCGGTGGGTGGATGCTGCCATGACCCCAGGCCAGCTCCCAAGACAAGAGGCCCTCGCCTCAAACCAGGGCACCAAGGGTGAGTGACTGCTGGGGCCCCGCCCCACTCTCTCTGAGGGAGGCAGAACAGCCCCTTCCCCAGTGGGTGGGAGACCTCAAGCCCCCCATGGTCCCTGGGGAAGGGGAGAAGGGGAGCCTCCTGCTCGTCGTCCTGCCCTCCTCCCTCAGAGACTGTTTAAAACGTCCTGCTCATCGATTGACCCACAGGGGCTGTCGAGCCCCAGGTAGGCGGGATTCCCAGGCAGGCGCCCTGGGTGCAGAGGGGCTGCTGGGGTGGGAATGGGCCCAACGAAGGCTATTTTTAAAAGAGCATTTTCCCCAGGAGGCTGCTGATTGCTGCGCTGACTGCTGTTTTGTGGTGGAGATTGACTTGTTCCTGCAGGACTCTGCAGTCAGCAGCGGCTCCGTCTGTGAAATAGACATTTCAAAATGGAGACCTTGGCCCTGGCTCCTGGGCACACTCAGACCCGAGGTTTGCTCTTGGTTGTGTAAGCACCGAGAAAAGGACTAACAGCATCGCCCCAGGAGGGCCCAGAGGTGGTAGAGAGTGGGTGGGCGGGCCGCCAAGGCCTTCTTCAGCAGGGTGCAGTGGGCGTCGGTGCTCCACCAGGCCCACCATCGCGACCTCCCCGTCAGGCTGGTCCCTGGGCATTCACCTGGCTAGACTGGGGCGTGGCAGCGGTGGGGCCTGCGTCACTGGGCTTCGGAGGAGCCCAGTGATGACCTCTGTGCGGGGCCTGCTTGGTTTTGATTTGTTCCAGAATGGAGGCCACGGGTGGGCAGGGAGGGGGAGTCTATTGTCCACTCGGCCAGTGGGGCTCTTTTAGTTTTTATTCATTTCACAAATTGAAACTGAAGATTGTTAAGTCTATTCCAGGACCTCCCCACGGCTGTTGATCGCTCTTTCTGAAAGACACCCGTAAGTCAGACTTTCTGAAGGTGGGGTGCGGGAGGCCCCGGCCTGTGGTCCATTGTGTGTCCACCTCGGGGCACAGGGAGGACTCTTCACCTGCTGCCGTGGCTCCCACGCCTGCTTCCAGAAGTGCTCCTCAGCTCTCGCCTGCCCGCCCAGCCAGCCAGGGGACTGCCAGGAGGACAGCAGGAGGGACGTGGTGGGAGCTGTCCTGGCTGCCCTTGGCAACCCGAGCAGACCCACCCACCATGGACCCCCGAATCCCGGCCTTGGGGTTCCCAGAGAGCTGGGTACGAATTCCCACTGCAAGAACTACCCCAGGAGCTGGAGTCGGGCCTGCCTCCCTGGGGGAGGGGCTGGACGGGCGGACGGCGAGGCTGAGCTGCTGGTTATTATTGGCTTCCGTCACTGCCCTCGGCACTGCTCTCACCCGTCAGCCATTCAGGAAAGACCCGGAGGTGATCAGAAATGGAACAGGCACTGGGCAGAGGGACTGAGAAGGCTGAGAACACGGGAGTCATCCCGGGCAGGACGAGTCCAAGTGGGGTGCTGCCTCGAGCAGGCTCAGGGTGACCTGGGTGGGGAGTCGTGTGCAGAGGGTGTGCCCAGGAGGGGAGTCGTGTGCAGAGGTGTGTGCCCAGGAGGGGAGTCGTGTGCAGAGGTGTGTGCCCAGGAGGGGAGTCGTGTGCAGAGGTGTGTGCCCAGGAGGGGAGTCGTGTGCAGAGGGTCATCGTTTGCTTTGTGGGCCTGCTGTGTGAAGTCCCCCTGGTCCTTTAGATGGCGATGTCCCTCTCAATGGCCCCCTTTGCCCCACCCTCTGCAGCGCCATCCACAGACTGCTCTTCTTGAAGCCCAGCTCAGCCACCACGCCCCCAAGAGCCCTTTATTAGTCAAGGAGCCATCACGGTCATTTCCTCCCCTTCAAGCACCAGCCACGCTCAGTCCCAAGCCCCTGGGGTGCGCGCCTCCACCTAGTTTTCCTAATTAGGTCCTGAAATACCTGTCCCACCCTGCCCTGCTGCTCCCAGAGGTGAGCCTCTCCCGGAGCCATCCCATGTCAGCCGGGACCTCCCTCCCCTGTGTCAAGTCCTGCTCCTTTTCCTGTCCCCAAGGCTGCCGATCTGTGTTCCACCAGCCGGGGAACAGCGTCTTGGTGGTCAGTCTTAAGAACACAAGGTAAATTTTGCGCGGGGGACAGGACACAGGGGCAGAGTGAGCAGCCAGAACAGCCCCTCCTCTGGGCATTCCAGTCTCTACCTCTCGGGAGCCGCATGACCTTGGCGGAGTGGCCCCGTCTTTGGTCTTCACCCTCCTGGCCGTAAAGCGAGGGCACCGTGCCAGACGGCCAGAGTTTCCTCTGAGCTCGCACAGCCTGCCTCTGTTTTAGGCCCACTGTGAGCCAAGGTCGTGTTCTCGGGCCTGTGTTGGGCCCTCTTCCCCCGTGGAGGTGGGAGAGGTCGGAGCTGTTTCACACACCTGTTCTGTTAGACCAGGCCCTCTGCAGAGGACGGTCACTGATCACGGAGCAGTTTGTTGGAGGCATTGGCAGGAACTAGCAGGAGCGATGGGTCAGGACGTGGCCTGAGGACCCGCTCTCGGGGCTGGGCTCGTCCTGAGCGGAGCACTGGCCGCGGACAGGCTGGGTCAGGGTTGCGTGGGGGCTGCCGGGTGCCCGAGAGACGTGACTGCCGTGTCCTTTTGTTCTTTTGTGAGTCACTGTGAGACTTCCCCACCAAGGGACCTTTAACAGGGCAGAGGGGACAGCCTCCACGTGGTCGACACCACACTGTGAAGCGAGGGAAACGTGGACAAGGAGGGGCCGGGTGCCTCGGGCTGGAGAGGAAGGTGGGCTCTGAGCAGCGCGGCGGGCTGTGTGTGGACTCCGGAGGGTGGACAAGGCCACTGGCAGGATGGACGGCTACAGGGCTTGCGTGGGGGCGGGATGAGATCCCGGAAGAGGGACAAGTTCAGGCAGCAGATGGTGTCGGATTTTGCTAGATGGTGACACCCCACACAATGTGAGGCAGAATTAGAAAGAGATCAGGTTCTGCTCGTCTGGCACTTGGAAAGACGGTGGACTTAATCTGCTGCCCACGAGGACACCTTGGTCTCCTAGAGGGAGGAAGGCCTGCACCGCGTCCTGAGACGGACCAGGAGCCCTGCAGAAGGGAAGGAGGGCTGCAGGTGTCCCGTCCCCGGTGTCCGTGGGAAGTCAGCAGCAGGGGCACCAGGCTCCCGCCTCAGGTTCTGGGCCCAGGGTTCCCTGGGCCGTGGCTGCCCAGAGGCGTCGCGAGAAGCTCTTCTCCCCAACCACGCAGCTGCCAGGTGCCGCGTGCATCTGGTTCAAGAAAGAGCCACAGGAGACGTTTGTTCTGGATTCCCTCCAGGGGAACAGGCCCTAAAATAGTTAAGTGGTGGTGGCGGGGGCTAGAGAGTTCAGAGGGGCTCAGCTGAGCAGTGTATGCGGCTGCTTGCAATATTTCTGGAAGCATTCAAAGGAGGCCATTCTGGTTCTTTGGTGCCTGTTTGCTGAGGGTCTGGTGGAGACTCTGGACGGGGGAGTAAGTGACCTTCACACTGATTAAAGTCAAAATAAAGCAGCCACACCACGGGCCCGAACTATGCTGAGCAGGGCACCGTCCTGGACTGACATGTGCTTATGCCGCTGCTGGTCACGGACACAGAGAGGCGAGGACAGAGGCAACAGGGGGCGCTTGGGGCTGGGAAGGAGGAAGCTGGTGCCCGTTCCCAGGCCTCCCAGGCCCGGTCATGCCTCTTTATCTCTGGACTCTGCAGGGCTGGAGATGAAGGCCCAGGGCGGGCCTGCGCTGGCTGCCCTGGTGGAGACGGAGGGTAACATCGTGCTGGATGCAGGAGAGGGGTCACAGTGGGAGACGGATGAAGTGTCCCTTCCACTGCGGTCCCTGTGGGGAGGTTCCTTCCCGGCTCCTCTTCAACCTTAGCAGGGAACTGGCTCTGAGGCACAGCGGAAGCCGTCCTGTGCAGGCAGGCCAGGCAGGGTCCTGGGGACATGCTTCTTGGTCACTCAAGTTGAGATGCCCTCACTGAATTCCCTGGGGAAAACGTGGGGCTCTTGGTCTGTGGGAGTCCAAGGTGCCATCCCAGGGCAGCGAGAGGGAGCCCAGGCAGGAGTGCAGGACAGCAAGCGAAGGGGACGAGTTTCCATGCTGGCTGCAGTAGAACCAAAGGCCACCCTACTGCTCCGAGGAAGGGGAGGGCTCTGGGGTTTCATGGGAAGGAAGCTGTGGGGTAACTGTGATAGGAGGGGAGGAAGCAAGAACAACGGACCACATTCCCCTGGGCTCAGCTCCTCTGGGCCTCCGGGTTCTGTTACCCAGACCCTCTGGGCAGCTGCCGGGGAGGCAATGCTATAGTGTAGATGGGGGCAGGAGCCGGCCTGCAGCAGAAGCCTTGGGGGTACCCAGCATGCACTGGGCAGGGGGCGGGGGTGCAGTGGTTCCCACAATCCAGGAGGGGGGAGGCAGGACAAGCAGTGCCTGCCTGGGCCTGGGCACTGGAGCCCAGAGGCGGGGGCGGCTGCGGGCCCAGGAGTCTGTGCCTGTGGAGCAGTCACCATGGGGCGGGCCTCTGCCAGGAAGGCAGAACCAAGGTCAATGGCCAGCCCTCCTCTGTGGCCTCCAGGATGGCAGAGCAGCATCAGGAGCACCAAGAGGTAACCTGGGCCAAGACTGGGTCCTGCACACTAAATGTGAGCTTAGGGGCCATGGGAGGAAGGGGCAGGAGCACAGAGGGGGCTAGCTGGCCCCTTGCCTGAGGCTGTGAGGTCCCAGGCAGAGAGGCCATGTCAAGCCCTGACCCTGAGCCTGACCCTGAGCCTGACACCTGGCCCGCGGTAGGCACTCCGCTAAGGGAGTGGCAGGGGCAGAGAGTCTCCCAGGAAGGCCCCTGTGCCCTCTGGCAGGGTGAGTAACTCCGTGCAGTGGGCGGCCGGGAAGGGGAGGCCGCCCGGGTCTGCTGGCTGCTGGCGTGGCGTTGTGATTTACGGGATCGCACAGCCCCACTTTCAGATGTTCACTCACCGTTTACTGCTCTGCTCCTAATAAACATCGTGTCATAATGATGAATGGGGCAGCCAGGGGGACGTGGGCGCCATGTTTAAAGAGCCTCGGTGCTCTACAGAGTGCCCAGTCCTGCCCGAGGAGTAGATGGCCCCAGATTTATTTTTAAAATCTGACTTTATTGTCGATGTGACTGAAATCCCAGAGAGGCAGTCGGGAGAGCTGCAGGGCCGACGGGAACTGTCCAGGGTGCTGGGCGGAGGGTGCAGTGGTCCCTGGGCCAGCCCACCCCCTTCCACGTGGTGACCAGTGCTCAGCAAGCTGTGACCAGGAGGACACTGGGAAGGTTTCCTCAGGCTTCAGGACAGCAAAGCGCCACAATCCCCGGTGCCCGCTGCGTGGCTGGAGTGGCGTGGGGGCCGGGCAGAGCCGCCCTCCTGCTGCAGTGCAGGATGCTTCCGGCAGCTTCCTGGGACAGTGGTGTGAGACACAGCTCTGCCAAGCGCCGCGGCCCCTGCCCCGCAGATCCGGAGGCACCCTGTGTCGGCCCCCTCTGGCCTCGGGTGCTCCTTCCTCCTCCTCTCGTGCCCTCCCCTCCTTCCCACTGCGACAGGCTTCTGACCTGCCCCAGGAGGAGGCTGAGATGTGAGGAGGCCTGGCTGCAGGGCCTGGCTGCAGGGGCTGCTGTTGCTCAGGTGGGAGGAACAGTCATCCACAGGCAGGTGAGAAGCCTCAGTGTGACTGCAGCTGGGCAGAGGCCAGTCTGGGCTCCCGACCTCGGATTCAGCAGACGGAGGCAGCTGGTGAGCCGCCTGTTGTCCACGACGCTGCTGCTTCCAGAGCAATGAGGGGGCGTAGCGAGGCGTCAGCCACCGGGTGTGAGGCAGGCGGCCTCCGAGCCTTGCACCAAGGGCCTCATTTGGGAAGAGGAAGGTGCCTGTTCTGTGGCTGCCACAGTGAACGGCAGCTCCGAGCTTCGGGGGCACGACTCTGCGGTCCAGGGGGGTCTCAGCGTCCTGAGCGTAGGTGAGTCTTGGGCACCCAGAGAGACCAGTCCTGGGCAGGCGTGCCTCACCTGCAGCAGGAAGTGACCTCCAGGCAAGGCCCCAGCGTTCCTCAGCTCCAGGGCCCGGTCCTTGTGGCCAAGGCTGGGAGGTGGTGAGAGAAACTGGGAAGACCCCCCGCCCCACACACACACCCTTAAAATACCATTCCACAGTTCCACCGCGGTGTTGACCCAGTCGCAGATGCCGCTGGGTAAGTTTCTTACTTGGAAATTTAAATGATCCCTGGACGGGCTGAGACTCCGCAGGAATGCAGGGCTGCTCAGCAGAGACCCGGCCTCTTCCCAGAGGGCTTGGCCCAGGGGCGGAGTGACTGCCAGCCACACTGCTGTCCTCTGCCTCACGTCGGGGATCTGACGTGACCGCACCTGTGGAGCATGGCTTCTCCACCTCAGCCCCAGCTCCCTCTTTCCCTCCCGCCTCCCACCTTCCGCCCCGTCCTGTCCTCTACTGCTCTTCTGGCCATTCACTTGCTTCATGGAGAGACATCAAGGTGAAGTCCCCTTGTGCAGTGACCAAATCCTGCCACACACCCAGGCTTCTGAGAGGCCGCTGAGCTCCAGGCCCCTCCCTGATTCCCACAGTGGCCCAGGTCTCCGCGGCTCTGGGACGCACAGGGCAGAAGGCTGGTGGCCGCTGGCTTCCTCCACGCGGTGTAAGAGCAGAGGCTTCGGAGTCACCCTCGGCTTCCCCGCTTCATGGCTAGGAAAGTTTCTGCCTCTGTCAGCCAGGAAGAAAGGTGCCCCCACTTGTCGTGAGGGTCAGGGAGGCAGCGTAGCCTGGCACACAGTAGGCCCACAGCAAGGGTGAGTGTCGCAGGAGAAAAAGCCACCCGACTCCGCCACAGGGACAGTCCCTTCAATCCGACGCGTCTTGTTTCTGTCTCATCGGGTGGTCCAGAACTTGATGACAGGGTGAGGACAATGATGGAGTGGCAGGCGTCCCTGTTCTAGGCCTCCCGGCTGGGCAGCCAAGAACGTCGTCCGAGGGAAATGGGTCGCTATGAGCTGAGAACCGCTCCTCAGTTCTCGCCGCTGAAGATCCTATTAAATGCCCTTGGCCTGCCCCATCGGGATGATCTGATGTCACTTCCAAGGTGTGACAGTTACACCCACAGGTTCTTAGCCTTGGTCTGGTGTGGGAGGCTGTGTCACTGAATGACTAGCATTTTCCTTCCCGTGACTGGAAGAGGATCTGCTGGTCACTTTCGTAGTGCCCTGGTCACTTCCATAGTGGCCTGGATGCTGGCCCGATCCTCCAAGTAGCAGAATGTGTCCTCACGCGTAGGCGTACCTTCCTGCAGCCCCGGGGTTGAATTACGCCCACCTGTTCCTTTGTGATATCACCCCTTTGCCCTGTTTGGGATAGAATGTTCCACAGAAACCCCTTTTGTGTCCCCTTCTCTTTCTCTGCCCTTGGATGTGGCCTTCCTAGATGTCAGTCGACCTGCTGACCGCAGATGTCACAAGCTGGACTCAGCCCCATGACCTGACCCCTGGCCTCTTTTGAATGGCTGCTCTTCAATATAAGGGTTCAGCACACCTCCCTGGCTCTCTTATGTGGACCCTAAGGTCAGAGGAGCCGTCACAGGACCCCCAAAGGAAAAGGTATCCTCTGTCTCATGTGGTTATTCCACACAGCCCAGTCCCCTGGAGTGCCCCTGAGTGTTTCTGTCGTGAGGAACGCGACATCTGCTCTGTATTCACGACGAACGTCAGGCTGGTGATGGTCTCCGTGCACTGAATCGTAACCGTTGATGGTGTCTTCCCGTGGCCATCTTTCAGTCTGAACTCCTCGGCCACCAGAATGGTCTTCTGGAACACAAGTCAGGCCACTGCCCTCCTTCACCCTGCAGTGGTCACCACGGTAAGCTCCCCAGGGCCACGCGTCCCCTGGCTCCCGCGGGCTGTCCTCCCGCTGGCCTTGCCCGGGCGGCGGTGCTGGTGTGGATAGGCCGCCTGGCTGGCCTGCAGGCGGTGTTCTCCCAGGCCTTTCCTGGGTGCCCTTCCTGCTCACTCACCTGACTCTGCTGCTCTTTCCCGGGAGGCAGCCTCCGATGCCTCCGTCCCGTCGCCCTGTGCGCTCCTGGCTCCGGGCTCTGCAGCTGCTCCCTGTTTCCTTGAGGTGCCAGTGTCCCCCCTGAGGGTGTGCATTCTAGAACGCTCTGCTCCTGAGGACTCCCCCCAGGCCACACGTGTGTGAGAAGGCTCTCCAGGCGCCTGGCCTGCTGCAGGCCCCACCTTTCCATGTTGGTCCTCTGTCCGGCTTTCTGGTCACCTCTCATCCTCTGCTGTGCCTGGGGTCGGCCCACTTGGCACAGGGCCCTCAGTGGAATGGGAACCTCTCCATGTGCAGGGAGCCCCGTCCCATCAGAAGCAGCACCGGCCCTGCAGACCTCTGGGAGCTGTGCGGCTTCATCTCAGCCTAGAAGCTAGTCTTTACTCTTCAGGGGGGAGAGGGTGGAGTGGGAGGCCCCGTGACGTTTGCAGAAGCGTGGGGAGGCGCGAGCAGGCCACAGGGTCCACTGTCCAACAGGGAGGCCGATGTCTGACTTCATCCCTCATCCTCCAGCGATGTCTGGAGCCACGGAAGGGGGCCTGGTCCTGGTAGCCCACCTTCCTGGGCCTGAGTGGCCTGGCGAGCGCCCCACTGTGCGACTTAGCTCAGGTTGGAGATCCCTGCTGTAACAGGCAGAAACACACTGCTTGGCATCTGCAGGGGATTGTTTCCAGGACATTCCATGAATGGAAAAATCCAAGGACGCCTGTCTGCTATGTAGGATGGCCAGATGTTTGCACGTGGCCTATGTGTGACCTGTAGACTTAAGCCACCTCTTGGTGATGCCAGGGGCCATGTACACGCTGTGGAGGTCGTGGTTAACTTTGTAGTTTAGGGACTTTGTCCCTGTTCAGCACGGATTCACCACCCCCATTTCTATCGGTGGCTGGTTGGCCCCACGGATGGAAAACAGCGCGAAGGGCCGACTATGGACACGCCCCTTTCTCTTCTTCCCTCCTTGTGACTGTTGTGTCTTCTTCTTTTCTCTCAAAAACATCCTAGCACTTACCTGTGGTCCTGCAGGTCCTGGGGACAAGGGAAGGGACCAGGGGCAGCAGTCGCCCAGGCTACCGACCACCATCTCCCAGGAGCCTCCTGGCCTCCTGTTTCCCAGGATCCTGAGCCTGGTGACCAGGTGTCTTCCTTGTCTTTGGAAGCTCAGGCACTTCTTCTTGTGTCAAGGAGCAGGGCTGGCTCCATCTCGGCTGAAGGACGCATGCTGCTAGATCTCTGGTGACGTCATGGAAATGTGTGTGGCTCCTGACTGCCGAGCGTTTGGACCGAGGAGCTGCTGCCTCCTGCGTATGGTGTTGTGCGTGCTGCTTTCATATCGTGTTTCAACTTTAGGGTCTTGTTTTTTTTTTTTTTTAACATGAAAAAGGAGATAATAAACCTCTACCTCATAGACTCATAGGAAGAATTGTCCAAAAAGTGACTTGTTCAGTGCCTGTCTTCCCCTCCTCCCAGATCTCCAAGTGGGCTCAGTTGATTTATCCTGGATAATCAGCCTGGGCCAGGGGGCCTCCCCCGTTCCTCATCAGGCGTAATTACCCAAGTGAAGTCACCCGCAGGGAGGGAGGTGCCGTGTGCTCTGAGGCCTCCCGCTCGGGCCTCCCTCCCCACTGAGCCGCAGCAGAATTTCGGCTTCTGAGGCTGCTGTTCGCAGCTGAATTTCTAGAATCCCTGCCAACAGCCCCATCGGGAGGCAGACGGCTCTGTGCTTCTCGGGTCCTGCCAGGCTTCCTATGTGCAGGGAGCCCGTTCCATCTTCCTCCCGCCCCCCAACCTCAACAAATGCTGGGATTTTCTGCAGTGTGGCTGTGTCGAACAGGGGTGGGTGGAGGGCAGGTGTGCCGGGGGACGCAGCAGAGGGGTCTCAGGGCCCCAGGACAAGGTGCAGAGCGTGGAGAGAAGGGGTCGGGTGTCTGGGGTTGGAAGCCAGTGTTCCCGTTCATGCACCTGGAGTTGTAGGCACCTTGCTCCCTGCCTCTGGGGCTCAGAGTCCTTCCACGGTGACGAGGGGCCCGCCTGGACAAACTCCTCGGCCCCTCCTACTCTGAAGGTCCATGATTCTCTTGCCAGACTTCTGGGTCTCTCCCGCGTTATCTCAACCACAGCGCAGTGTTTCGGATCCTCTACGAGACGTCGGATGGTAGAGTCTCAGGTTGTCACAGAGACTCATTTTTATCTTCCTAGGGGCCTTTCTTAATAGAATAGCATTTTCAAACACAGACGTTGGAATTTATTTTTAAGTTTTTAATTGACACCACAATCGTGACTGTTTGTGGGCTGTGATGTGATCGC
This sequence comes from Callospermophilus lateralis, assembly GCF_048772815.1. Classification (NCBI taxonomy): domain Eukaryota; kingdom Metazoa; phylum Chordata; class Mammalia; order Rodentia; family Sciuridae; genus Callospermophilus; species Callospermophilus lateralis. The sequence continues at coordinate 108,410,293 of NC_135317.1, read as the reverse complement.
TCTCATATCCTTATCCGTATCTAGGAAGTGATCTGCTGAAGGCACCTGGTGTGTCCATCACCTCAAACAGCTTCATTCCTTTGTGTTGTGAACATTCAAAATCCTCTCTACTGCCTGTTGTGAATCGCACAACCACACGTTGACATCGTGTCACCATGCTCTGTTAGGGAGCACCAGGGGTCTCTTGTCCGTCTGCACCCCTCCACCCACGGACCCTCCCCGGCCATCCCTCTTCCCCAGCAATAGAGTTCCCGAGGTTGGGGTTTCCCACTGTGCAGGGACTTGGGGAGACTGTGTGACAGGGCTGGGGGGTGTGGTGACCTGATCAGTGGATTAATGGGGTTATATCTGTAGGCAGGTGGGCATGTGGCTAGAGGAGGGAGGTCACATGACCAAGCGGTTCAGGGAAACTGCTTTAAGTTGTATCCCTGCCCGTGCAAAGGATATCCCTGGATTGCACATGGAAGGTGAGCATGGAGTGTGGGTCCCAAAGAAGGCCTCATTTGCTGGGGACAGGCAGATCAATGACCAGGTGTTCTAGAACATTCTCCAAGATGAACACCCATGAGAGCAACAGGATCCACTTCTAACTCACATCAGTGTCGTCCGGGGGGTATCCTGGAGGAGGAGTCGCCGGCTGGATCAGGAAGGTGGTAGGTGGGCGGGGGGAGGGCATCCTGGGAGAGGCCCGGCTTGAAGGGCCTGCTTGTCAGATGGGCAACGTGGCTGGAATCAGGGCCTGAGGGACTGAGGTAAGTACATGGAAGAAAGGCCTAGAGGAGCCGTGCTCTGGTCCTGGGAGGTGGTCGGGCAGCACAGAGGGTCTAGCTCAGGGCAGGGGTGGTCAGCAGCCGGCCGCAGTGGGCCGCAGAGCAAGTCCAGCACCACAGCGGTGGAAACCAGCATGGCAGGTCTACCTGGGCCCAGTCCCTGCTGTCCGTCCTCCTCTGGGCTCCGGCTGGCGGAGCTCGAGGTGGTCCGAGGGAGGGGACATGGAAGTGTGTAGCTCGGGACTTGTCATCGCACTCACTGTGGCAGGGAGGGGCAGAGGGTCCTGCCTGTGCCTGAGAGAGACCGGACGGCGGGTGAGGAAGTGTGGGTCACCCCGACCTGGCTGTGCCCATAGGTTCTGCACGGTCAGGGCTGTGACCCCCGGCTTCCTGGCACCTGCTCCGCACACCCACAGCGTCTCCTTCCAGGGTGAAAGGGCCTCTGCCCGTTGGCCTCCTGGGCACAAGCACTGGCCCACTGCAGCCCAGGGTGGGACTGTCGGTGCACGTCCCAGGTCACCTTCGTCTCCCTCCCTGGGGGCCACAGACTGAATGCCGCAGCAGGGTCTGCTGGGCAGACAGCTGCGTGTGTTTCTGAAGGATGGACTGGAGCCTGGGGAGGTCTCCCGTTGGGTGTCCAGTTAACTTGGGAAGAGGAGTTGTTTCTTCCTTGGGAGCGTTTGTGTGGCCATTCCTGGTGCTCAGTGTGGATGATCACAAAGAAAGCACAGCGCTGTGTCCCGGGAGAGCCACCTGGCTCCTCTTGACGCTCTCCCCGAGGGCCTAGGCTCGGTTTCCCCGCACATGAGGCACTGGGGCTGCTGCAGTCTGGTTGGTGTGTCTGCAAGCCTGGCCTTTGTCCAGCCCCTGAGCCTGGTGGCTTCTGCTCCAGAGAGACCCATGGGGTGGCCTTGGCCGGGACAACCCAGGAGAGCAGAGCACCGTGAAACCTGTGGTGCTCCTGGTGGCCCCAAGCCTGGCCGGATCAGAGGCCCCATGCGGCAACTGTTTCCTGGCTCCCCCAGGGCAGGCAGAGCTGCCCGGCAGGGCCAGACGGGGCAGGGCATGATCCCCTCCCATCGCACGCGGAGCGGGGTGGCTTCAGTCAAGGCCGAGGCCGGCTTGGGCTGCCTGGGCTACTCCTGGCTATTGTCCGCTTGCACTTGGATGGCTCTGAATGGCCACAGAGCTTTCTGGCAAGGACAGGGACCGGCCAGCACAGTCTAGAGCCAGGGTCCCAGCCAGGGGGAGGAGTGGACGACAGGGGAAAGGGGAGGGAAGGGGGTCCAGGTCAGTGCAGAGGTGGGTTAGAGGCCCAACCTCCACCCTGAACCACTCTCCAGCACAGGGAGGCTGAGGTATCCACCCTGATGGAGCAGGAGGAAAGGCAGGGCCCCTGGTGGGCAGTGAGCGGTGGGGGCACAGGGCCAGAGTGTGGGGCTCTGCCCAGGCTCCCCCTGCTCCTTTCCAGCCACGTAGCCTCGGGCAAGTCACCGACATCCTCTCTGCCATTGGTCCTGGCATCTCTGGGACAGGCTTTGGACTAGGCGAGCTCTGAGCTGGGGTCACTAGGCTACGACTGTTTGGAAGGCATCAGTAGGGCCCATGACGACCTACTTGTGAGCATGGTGGTACGTGCTCCTACAGGCCCACTGCCCGGGAGGCTGAGGTTGGAGGTTCACTTGAGCTCAGGCGTTTGAGACCAGCCTGAGCCACATAGTGGGACCCTGTCTCAAAACAGTTATGTCTTTGTGTGTGTGTGTGTGTGTGTGTGTGTGGAGAGAGAGAGATTGTATGTATGCAGACACCTCTGGAATTCACTTATTGGTTAAAGGTAGGCTTGTGGTTCAATTTCCCTGTCTGTAGAGTAAGGATTGAAATAGTACCTTCTTCGCACAGTTACTGAGAAGTTTAACTTAGCTCATGCATACAAGGTGCTTAGCACAGTACTGGTCCTGTAGTGAGTGCTCAGATGTAATGGGAGTGAGACTTGGAGGGCAGGTGGATGTCAGTGGTGCTCACAGAGGGGTCAGCCTGAGGGGACGTTGCAGAGAGGAGATGGCCTGAGTTGAGTGGTGCCGTTGTGCACGTGAGACAAGTGCTTTGCCCCCGGGCGAGGGAGTGAAGGATCTTTGACTCCTGGTGGTGGATGATGTGTCCTCAAGGCGCTAACCACCGCTCCTTCCTATGCTGGACGGAGCTGGACCGCACAGGAACAGGTCTGTGCTGTGTACGGCTCTTTAGAACCTGTCAAAAATGAGGGTGACTCCTTTCCAGAGCTACTCTACGCCAGGGGACGGAAGCTTGGGGAGCCCCAAGGCTGTGAGGAGGCTGCCCCTGCTCCTTCCTGACCAGCACTGGCCGTGGTCAGACCTTGCCTGCCCGTCGTCCACTCCTCCTGGAGTGGGTGTCCTCAAGTGCTGGGACAGCCTGGGCCCTCGAGGGCAGGTCCAGACGGTGGTGCTCACACAGCTGGGCAGGACGTGGGGGTGGGGCGTGGCCTCTCATCGCTGTCCCTGGGGCACAAGTTTGGGGGCTGTTGTGGTCCAGTGATGACTCGCCTCATTTGGTTGTTGATAGAGACGTAGAGACCAAACCAGCTGATTCAGTCACGGATGCATTTCTTCCTTTCCAGAACTTTCTCTGGGCCAGGACCACCTGGTGCTGGGTTAATGGACAACAGATAGTTTGACTCTCTTCAGTTCCGTCGTCTTCCTGAGAGGGGTAAGAAAGCATGGTTTGGCAAGGTCGGAGGCTCTGGGTCTTCCTGAAGTCCTGCCACTCCAGGAGGCTGGTCAGTTGGAGCAGAGGCCCAGGGTGGCTCAGGGTGGCTCAGGGCCAGCTCAGGCTGGGCAGGGGCTGAGCTACTGATGGGCGGCTGGCCTTGCTGGGCTGCGTCCTGGAAGCCGTGCGGGGGTGGCTGGGAGGGTGGCCCTGCCTCAGCAGGGGGACCTGCGCCCAAGCCGTCGTGTTCCCTGGCCCTTGCTGAGCACCGGCCTTCAGTGGGCTTTGTCAATACGCTCTGGGCCGGTGACAGGCAGGGCCCTCACTGGGCCCCCGGGGCTCACACTTCAGTGGCAGAAAATACGTGGAAAAGTAAGCAAGGTGCTCAGTCAAGGACATGGGACATGGGGGGCCGTGTCCTGCCCCTCCCCAGCGGCCGCACTCTCCTCCCCGGGGTGACCCTCACACCTTGGTCTACGTGGAGACAGTCGGAGCCTCAGACGTGAACAGGTTTCCTGCCGCTGACTCTGAAGACCTGACCACCCGCTGCCAGCCTCAGGGGACGAGAGGACACCTTCAAGCCCATCTTTGGTCACCCCTTCCTCTCCAGGGTCTCACTGCATTGAAGGTCGTTTCTCCAGCACAGTCGACCCTCCTGTCCCGGGGTCTTCCCCATAGGGCACCACAACTCCTCCGGAGTCTCCAAGCCCAGAGAGCTCCTGTGGGCCTCACCTCTGTCCAGGCCTGGTTCTCTCTGCCACCTCACTCCCGGCCTTGGCCTCCAGGCCCCTCCACTCCTGCCTCCCGCCGCCCAGCCACTTCCCTCCTCCGCTCTCCTCCAGGCTGTGCTGGCCTCTGGCCATATCTTGCATGCTAACTTTTTTTTTTTTAAATTCTTTGGTAGCAGGGACTGAACCCAGGGGTGCTTAACCACTGAGGCACATCCCCAGCCCTATTTCTTTGTTTAATTTTGAGACAGGGTCTTGCTAAATTGCTTAGGACCTCCCTAAGTTGCTGAGGCTGATCTCCGACTTGTGATCCTCCTGCCTCAGCCTCCCTGGTGGCTGGGATTTTAGGTGCGCACCTCGTGCCCAGCTGGAATCTGTTCTGAAGCCCTGTCCGGCACACCACTTCCTCCTCTCTGATATTGCCTGTTCCTGCATGTCTGTTTGATGGCTCTTCCTGTTCCACTTGACTCTCAAAGCCAGTGTGTCTTAGGACTTGCCTGGAACCTCTCCAAACCTCTCTCCAAGTTCTCTCCTCCAGTAGACTTGTCAAAGTCCACGACTCCGCAGGCTGTTGATGTAGATGGACCCCCAGCCCCTTGGCTCAGAGCTCCCACTAACACTGCAGAACTGCCCGTCACGTACCTTTTCCGCAGGCCCAAACTCTGCATGTAGGACACCGGGCGTTTCTCGCCTGTCCTGCTGATCCAGGCCTCTCCACCTCATCTGCCCTCCCACGGTTCCTCAGTGGGACGCTGGAGTTATCCTAGGTCCCTGCTTCTCCTCTCTCCAAAGCGCACCAGGAAACTGCGCCTTTCCACGTGCCGGCCGCGGTCAGTCCAGGAAGCACCGCTGCTCCAGCCCCTCCTGGTGTTGAGTTCTCTCTCGGGGACCACACTTCCCGGATCCTGGACCGTCCTGGCATCAGCTCTGTGGGATGGTGGCGACTGCTGCCGCCTCTCCTGCATCTCTGTCCGCGTCCTGGGAGCCTTGTCCCGCTCGGCTGGGCGGCCTCCTGCGTCTTCGGGGCCTCTTCACCGTTTTCTGCTCCTCATTCCGCTCCACTCTGCTCAGACACATCTGCACGTGTCCTTCTGGTCACTTCATTTTCTCTGAACCTGATTCTAAGATCCCTGTTTACTCCACCGTGATCTTATTTTTATACTTTACACTATCAGTGGTCCTATTCTCCCCCAAACTTGCCCTGCACTTTTAATAGTGGAGACCTAAGGCCACCCTGGGGACAGGAGCTGTGGCTTTGTGCTCAGCCAAGGCAGGAAGATGAAACCAAGGTCACCAACTCTGGGAACTCAGAGGGTTTCCATTCCATGAACAGAGACCCGGAAGCTCCCCCTCTCCCTGTAGCTCTGTCTGGAGATGTTTTCAAGTCCTGGTGGCCTTAGGTTCCACGTCCCCTACCTGGAGCCACATCTAGAGCAAGGCCCTTGCTCCCCCGGCCTGAGCCTATGTCCAGTGCCCTGTTAGGCTGTGAATCTCCTCTTCTTTTTGGTGCTGGGGTTTGAACCCAAGGACACCTGACCACTGACCACATCCCCAATGCTTTTCACTTTTTATCTTGAGGCAGGGTCTTGCTGAGTTGCTGCTTGAAGTTCAAGGCTGGCTTGAACTTGTGATCCTCCTGCGCTGCCTCCCAAGTCCCTGGGCTCACAGGTGTGGGCCGCCAACCTGGCTTCTGGATTCCCTCCATGTTTCCAGTGCAGCCGTGGGTGGACGCTCGTCTGTCTGGCTCATCTGGCCCCTGTGTGTTGAGGCCAGGGAGAGGCCTGAATCCGCTCAGGGCCAGAACCCACTGTGTAGACCAGGGCACTGGGGCCCAAGGGCTCAGCCTGGAGGTGTCATTGCAGAGCTGGGTCCCTAAGCGTTGCTGGTGAGTCTGGAACAGACCTCGCCCTCCTCCCAGTGCAAGTTCTGCCGAGTGTGGACCAGGCAGCGGGCACTCTCACGGGGATGGCTTTATCAGTGTCAGACAGGTGGCCAGCCCCCGCAGCGACGGACACGGGCCTGCAGTGAGCTAGGGAGAGGGCTGTCCCTCACTTGCCTTTCGCTCCGCAGCAGCTACCATTTTTTATCAAAAGAAACGATGTTGTGCCTGACCCAGGTGGCTCAGCCAGTTGCTCTCGGTTACCTGAGGGTCAAGGTGCTGACCGCGGGGCTTCAGGGAGGAAGAGAGGCGCACACCTGGGTCATCAGCATGCGGTGTCCAAACCTGGGGCACGCGGAGTTCCTTAGAAATACGTACAGATAAGGAAAAGGGGCAAGAGCGGATCCCTGGGCTGCAGCAGGCACAGAGAGGGCGGTGAGACTCCGGGGTGACTGGAGAGGTCAGAGGAGTCCAGAGGGTAGTATCCCAAAGGCGAGGGGAGGAACCAGAGGACTCAACTGCACCAAACGCTGTGGGTTAAGACGAGCTTGGGGAGTGACTCTGGTCTCGAGAACACAGAAGTCATTGTGATTTCGGTAGCACAATTTTGGTGGAATGTTGGGTATTTTGGTGCAGTCAGAATGGGTCCCAGGGGGACAGGGGAGAGGGGCAGAGACACTCTTCCAAAGTTCTGCCCTCTGATGGCCACACACGGGACAGAGGTGGGGACAGAGGGAGGCTTCTCTAACGTGGGGGATGCCGCAGAGCGTCTGCATGATGATGGGAAGGACCCGACAGGCAGGCAGTGTGGGCAGCTCCCCAGCGGGATGTCCTTCATCAAGGGAGGGGACACGCCCAGGACACGCGGAGGGCTGGCCTGAGACGGGAGTACAGGCGGAGCCGTCTGAAGACATTGGCTCATGAGCAAACGAGGGTCAAGGAAGGCTGTGGGCTGTGCCCAGGGCCTTCCAGAGGCCACAGTCGTGGCTGGGACAGGGGTGTCCCCGACTCCCGTGTTAATGCAGGGACGTTCAGAGGCTGAATGGCTGGTCCATGGGAGCTGTCACCGAGTCAGTCCACCCTGGCTCAGATGGACTGGGCGGGGACTGCGGGCAGGTGGGTGTGGCCTCAGTGGCTCTGGCTGCCAGGAGTGGAGCTGTTTCCTCGGCCACACCTTCACCACCACCTTCAGCCTCGCCTCGGGCCCAGGCCAGTGGAGCTGGCCGACTGTGGACTGAAGGTCTGGAACCGTGAGCCCCAGGTGAGCCTCTCCTCCTCTGCGTTGCTCTTGTCAGCTGTTTTGGTCACAGCAATGAAGAGCCGACCGGCACGGCCACTGATGCGTTCAAGGAGCGCTCCTTTCCAAGCAGTCACCATGTCCTCCCTGAGTGCCTCCCAGACCAGATCAGGCCGGTCACTTCTCTTGTGGCCATCCAGTGAGTTTATCCAGTGGACGAGGGGCAGGGTATCAGGCAGGCGCCAGGGACAGGCTTCAACTTCTGGCCGCTGTGTACGTAGAGAGTTTTACCGACGTACTTACAGAGCAGAGCTGGACGGGGTTCCCTGGCCGCCGGCCAGCAGCACCTCCGGCTAGTACTGAGATGGCTTCTCTGGCTTCCACTCCATGGTGTGACTTCACTGGCGGAGCTTCCCTGGCACCAGCTCTGTGCCAGGTCCTGGGGGTGGATGACGCCTGGGCACTCTTTGCCTTTTCAGAACTCGGAGCCTCAGAGCCCTGGGAGAGGCAGACCTCGATGCAGGAGAAGGCGAGAGGGGCTCTGAGACCAATGGAAGCCAGGGGCTGTGGGAGCCCAAGGGACGCAGCTGCAGGACTCTGCGTGACCAAGGAGTACGGCCTGCTACCCACCGGGAGAGGGGGAAGCGGGCGGCTTGTGCTTGCTCGGCAGGGAGAATGCCCAAGCCAGCAACTTCAAGGCTAATTAAGTGAAAAATGATGCGATTGATTTGTTTGCTCCCAGCCAAATAGAACTTGGTCAGCAAGGAAAAGCAATGAGTTGAAGATTCTCTGCTCTGAGCCTGCAGGATGGTTCCAGCATCCATCTCCGCTCACGCGTTGTCCCGTTGAAAGGCAATACCACTTAAATATTTAAAAACGCGTTTCTCCAACGGGGCCAGGAGGTTGCACTGTCTGCATTGTGTGGGGTGGAGGCGGGTGTCAAAAAGGTCCTGGGAAATGACCTTATCTGTTTAGGTAGCCTGCTCGGCCACGCCCAGGAGGGAGAACTGGAATGGTGACAGTGGCCAGGTCCCCGGAAGGGGCCACAGCCACTGTTCAGGCAAGAACTGGGGAGGGAGGTGAGGAAGAGACGCGTCTGAGAAGTTGATAGGACTCGGGATCCTATTATATTTTTGGAAAATCTGCAGCACAAAAATTAGACACCACAATGGATGAATGGATAAAGAAAATGTGGTATATAATATAAAATGAAATTTTATTCAGCCATAAAGAATGAAATGTCACCTACAGGAAAATGGATGGAAATGTTAAGAGAAATAAGCCAAACTTGGAGGGTCAGGGCCTGTGTTCTCCTCATTTGTGGAGAGAGGAGAAAGGAACAGAAAGGTGCAGGGAGAGGTCTCATGAAGATCTAAGGGGGTCTGTAGAGGGGGTAGGGGAGGGGAACACTGGGAGGGATACTGCCCACTTCGGCTATTACATCATGTGCACGGGCAAATATGTGTCAGGGAATCCCACCTTTACAGATAAGTGTAACGCTCAATAAAAAATATGGAAAAATAGATGTTGACTGTTTCCTCATGAGGTTCAGGTATTTGACTCGCAGTTTGCTGGATTCAAGCAGTTTTCTACCAAATCCTGCTTTCTAACTTAACTTCAACATCAGTATTTTGGGAGGTGACAATCTGCTAAACTGCACGAGCTCAGTTTTGGGTGAGGAAGTGAAGCCTTCGCAGATCTGCCTTGGAAGGCCTGGGCCTCCTCTGCTCAGGGAGCTACGATCCCAGCCGCGCAGAGGACACGCATCCGGCGGGGGCGACATGGTGGGAGGCGGAGGAGAGCCCAGTCTGGCGTGGGGAAAGACCTGGTGATCTTGATGGATGGACAGTAGCTCTCTAGATGATGGATCAGTTCACTTCCGTGACCCTGGCCAAGTTACCTGGCTCCGGTGCCTCAGTTTCCCCATCTGAAAAATGTAGTTATTGATATTATTTATCTAATAGGGTCGTTATGAAAACTGATCCCAACACCCACTACCACTCAGGGCTGGGCCCGGGGCGCGGTAGGTCCTCGATGGACACAGCAGTCGTCCTGTGTTTGAAGAAGGGGAGGGTGAGTGGAGGGTGCAGCTGGTTTCTATCATGGCTCCCAGGACCAGGCAGAGCTCTGGTGAAAAGAGACAGTAACCAACGTAACTGGGACGTGGACGTGGGAACTCCGACTCCAGGACGGGTGGAGGACTGGCTTTGACCTGGGCATTTCCAGGGCGTCCGTGGCCAGGCCAGCTGGTCGCTCTGACTGGGTGCACTTTGGCCGCGGGGTTCACACAGCTACTCCTCTCTGCAGTCGTTCCCCACCCACTGGTTTAAGGCCGGCACGTGTCTCATAAACTGGAGGAAACGATAAAACACAGGCCCCTGAGGAGAGAGACATTCCTGGGCTCCCTGGGCTTCCTCTCACTCCTGGGAACTCGCGGGGCTCCTTCTGTGACCCAGTCATATGTAGTGGCTTTGTGCTGGGGGACTTCCTGGTCCAGCTGAGACCCCGAAGGCCTCCAGAAATGGAATAGGCTGGGACGTGCCAAGGTCGGTCCCTTATCTGCCTGTACCAGCATATCTCTGGGCATCCTGCTGGCCCGATCCTTTCTTTTTCTCTCTTTCTTTCTCTTTCGTTCCCTCCCTCTCTTGCTCCCTCCCTCTCTCCCTCCCCCTCTCTCACTCCCTTCCTCCCTCTCTCCCCCTCTCCCTCCCTCCCTCCCTCCCCCCTCCTTCCTCCCTTCCTCCCTCTCTCCCCCTCTCCCTCCCTCCCTCCCTCTCTCCCCCCTCTCGCTCTCTCCCTCCCTCCCTCCCTTCCTCCCCCCTCCCTCCTCCCTCCCTCCCTCTCCCTCCCTCGCTCCCTCCCTTCCTCCCTCCCTCCTCTTCCACTCCCTCCCTCCCTCCCTTCCTCCCTCCCTCCTCTTCCACTCCCTCCCTCCCTCCCTTCCTCCCTCCCTCCTCTTCCACTCCCTCCCTCCCTCCCTTCCTCCCTCCCTTCCTCCCTCCCTTCCTCCCTCCCTCCTCTTCCACTCCCTCCCTCCCTCCCTTCCTCCCTCCCTTCCTCCCTCCCTTCCTCCCTCCCTCCTCTTCCACTCCCTCCCTCCCTCCCTCCCTCCTCCCTTCCTCTCTCCCCCTCTCCTTCCCTCCCCCTCTCCCTCCCTCCCTCCCTCCCTCCTCCCTTCCTCTCTCCCCCTCTCCCTCCCTCCCTCCCTCCTCCCTTTCTCTCTCCCCCCTCCCTTCCTCTCTCCCCCCTCCCTTCCTCTCTCCCCCCTCCCTTCCTCTCTCCCTCCCTCCCTCCCCCTCCCTCCCTCCCTCCCCCTCTCCCTCCTCCCTCCCTCCCTCCCTCTCTCCCCCTCTTCTTCCCTCCCCCTCTCCTTCCCTCCCCCTCTCCTTCCCTCCCCCTCTCCCTCCCTCCCTCCCTCCCTTCCTTCCCTCTTCCCTCTTCAGTGCTGGGGACTGAACCCAGGGCCTCATGCTAGCAGGTGCTCTGTTCCTGAGTTAAGTCTCCAGCCACGTTTGGGTTTCTGAGCCAATGATTGCTGCTCTTGGGGACATGGGAGGATGAGCACTGGGGATTTCTCTGTGTCTGAGAGGTCCCGGGGCCTAGTTAGCGCTTCTTTCTTTGCTCCTTGACCTTCCCACTCTGGACTGCTGCCGGTTGGCCAGGTCTCCCTGGCGGTGCATGGTTGGCAGGAGGCTTCGCAGAGCTCTCTTTGCTGGTCTCTGGCCTGGAGGCACCCGGTGCGTCAGGGTCAGGAAACACCCACTCTGTGCTGTGCTCACAGCTCGGCGCTGTGAGGAGTCACAGGAGCTAGCAGTGGTGGAGAGAGTGTGTGAGAACACACGTGCGCAGTCCAGGTCCAAGTGTCTTACACGCGTGTTCTCGATTCACCTTCGCAGCGAGTCAGTGCAGTAGGGGTTGCTATGCCCAATTTACTGCCGAGGAGACTGACGCCCGGAGGTGGAAGTGATGCGTAGAGACCCTTCAGCTAGGAAGAGCCCTGGGCCTGGACTGCAGGTGTCTACTCCTGAAGACCCATCTGTGGCCACTCCCGTGCCCCGCCCCACGTGCTGCAGGAACTTGGAGCTTGGCCCTTGCTCACAGGAGAGACTTTGTGCTTGTTTGCATGGTTCTCACAGGACAAATATTCGGGTGTTAAAACCAACCAGAGCCTCGATGGTGGACTTCTAGTCTCCAGAACCACGAGAAAATAAATTTCTATTGTTTAAACCACCCCGTCTGCGGTATACCATCGTGCCGGACCACGCAGACCAACAGACCTTGGCACCAGGAGAGGGGCTAGCTGAGGCCCTCCAGAGCTTGGGGCAGGCCTGCCCAGCAGAGCCTCATGGTGGGGCCCTCCCTGGGGCGTGGGGGGCAGGGGATGCTGCTGGCCCACTGGGCCTGAAGCACAGAGCACCTGGCAGAAGAGGGTTATTCTCAAGAGTTGAGGTGGAATGGCATTTGTCCTGCTGGACTTTGAACTTGTGGGACCTGTCGCCTCCCACTTCCTGCTTCTCCCTGTGGAGTGCAGGTCTTCCTGTGCCCGTCCGCCGCTGTGTTTTGAGGCGCATGGCGTGTCTGGTTTTCAGTTCTCGGCTGGAGAGGAGTTTGCCTCAGGATGAGTCACACCTGAGTCTCACCCACACTTGCTCTAGGAGGTATTTAAAGGAGACCCCGGACTTCAGCCTCGCTGGCGGGATGAGTGCAGACTTCGGGACTGTTGTTGTGGAATCGAAGCCGTGCACCTGCAGAAAGGTCGTGAATCTTGGGGGGTCAGAGAGGACTTGGGGAGCTCCCTCCAGCTCATGTTGAAGCCCCCATGCGCTGCTGGTTGGTAGGACCTGTGGGGACGTGAGGGACGTTAAGTGAGCCCTAACTGTGGGTCTCAGTCTGACTGGACGGGTGTCCCTGTAAGAAGAGGAAGAGACGCTGGAGCTGTCCCTGCCATGCCATGCCAGCTCAGCTCAGGTACCACAGGGAGCCTGGAGCCGCCCCTTCCTGATACCAAGGGTCACTGCGTGGGTGGGACTCACTCTGCTCCCCAGAAGGGCTCCCGGTCCGACGTGGTGGCCCTCCAATGTGTGCATGCTCACCCTCAAACAGGCACCGAAACCTGAGCTTCCGGGCGATTCTCACCCTGACTGTTGAGAAGCCGCGTGTCCCCCCACATCTTCTCAGCAGGGGCCACGTGTGCCTTGAAGCCTGACCCCAGTATCCCAACCCTATCTTATCGGGTGCGGCCGGGCACATTCCCTGAGACTCCAAGCATTCTCTTGGGAGAGGGTGTGTGAAGGTCAGGGAGCCCCCTTCTCTACTCTACCTGGAGGGGTGGCCTGGGGCTTTCTGCAGGAGCAGCTGACCCTCAGAACTCTCTGGAAAAGCCGGGGTCCAGGGGAGGCCCAGCATCCCACACTTTCTCCCTCTCCCCACTGGTGAGAACGGAGCAGGCCTCGCTTCCCAGTCGGCTGGATTCTGGCCGTGTAGACGGTGTCAGAGTAGTGTGGCCTGGAAACCACCCGGAGATGAGACAGGGACTGAGTGCGGCCACTCGGGGCAGATGACGGGAAAGACAGACGCCTCCCGGGAGTGTCTGCAGGGACTTCTGTTGAGTTCTCCTGGTGTAATGGTCACGGAATGACAAGAGGTGGGCAGCAGGGGGTCATCAGGTCCCAGGTGAGGGTGATGTCTTTGGAGAGGGAAGGGGACTCTGCCAGGGTCGTTCACGTGGATATGGTACACTGCTTGTCCCCTTTAGTGGCCTGACAGCAAGTGAAAATGCTAAGGAGGTGGGAGTCAGCAGGACTGTCCACTGGCAAGCTGGCTGCAAACAGGAAGGAGAGTCCAGGAGGAGCCGAGTGGGTGGGTCCCCCGCCCACACAGAGGGGGCCGAGGTGGGCTGGGGTGTGTAAAGCCGTCCGTCAGCCGGCCACGCAGCCAGGGGGTGCTGGAGGTGCAGACGCGCGGAATGCGTCGGCGGTCAGTCAGCAGGAGTGGCCGCTTGCAAAAATGGTGAGGGAAAAAGAAGGCCGAGCAAAGAAGTTGCTTGAAGTTTTTTTGAGGCAAGAAACTGAAAAGGAACTGAAGGAGGCCAGAGCTTGGGGCAGATCGTGTTGGCCGGCGGCAGAGGGCAGTCCTCCTGGCCTCGGCCTGCTCTAATGACTGGGGCTGGGGACAGGCAGAGCCCGACCAGGAGGAACCACGGTCTAAGGCAGGCACGCAGCCGAGCGGTGGCCCTGAGTGAGTCCAACCCAGTGAACTCTTCCAGGGGCCTGGGAGAGGCTGTCGGTGTGACCACAGAACCGTGTGACCCCAGAACGTGACTCACCTCCAGAGCAGCGCAGAGAACATGGGGACCGCACCGCCTGAGCCCCGAAGGAAAGGCTGAATTCCCAAGACGACATCGCAGGTGACGAGTTCATGGGTGTGTCACTAGGAGCAGGGGGTGGTGGCCCTTCAGAGCTGGCAGGAGGTCCCTAAAGTAGGCAAGGCAAGGTGGCCCACGCTGTTTGTGGATTGTAGTGGAACAGAGGACAGAGGCCACGAGGTCCATGATTCTCTGGGGTTGGACCTGCGAATGAGAAGGGACGGGGCCCAGCGGCATCTCTGGAGGAAGAAGTCTAGTGTGTGTTTCCTGAGTGGCCGGATGGAGCTGGGGTCTCTGAGGGGACTCCACTGATAGTACCCACCTCAACGAGTGGAGACGTGACAGCAGGTGGACGGGAGGAAGACACCTCTGTTGTCACCAGCAAAGGCCAAACTGGAGGACTTAGTTTAGTGGCCAACCAAACTCCTTGCCTGGACCCCTGGGTGGTCAGCGGCAGGCAGTGTGGACGAGGGTGGGCTGCTGTGGAGTGCAGCAGGTCTCTCCCTCCCTGCAGAGCTGGGGGAGGAGCTGAGATCAGGACGCCCCGTTGTCCCCTGCCCATCAGGTCAAGCCCCCTCCTCTCCTGGGCAGGCCAGCGGGGCGTCCCACCTGCACGGGGTCAGCATCCCCGCCTGCCTGCTCGCTGGCTTCCCTCAGCCGCGCTCGGCTCCTGGACGGTCTTCACCAACGCGGAGGGTCTGTTTTTAGAAGTACTTACTTTTGAACCACTGAGTTTTGTCCCTGGTGAGTCTTGGCTGCTCTGATGTCCTCAAGGGTCCCGCCCACGGAATCAGCAGCCTCCGTGGCTTCTGAAGAGGAGTCTAAAGGCATCACTACTTGGCTTTGCTTCAAAGTCGAGCTGAAACCTACAGCAGCGAAGGGGATGGGAAAACTAATTCGGAGAACCCCACTAGCAAGGTGTGTGGCCTCCAGGGAGAGGAGCTGGCCGGTCCACCCAGGAGGCCTGGGGGACATAGCGCTGTGTGAGGCACAGCAGGAGAGTGCTTCCTGTGGTTCAGGGGACACGTGGGCAAAACAGGCCTCTGGAAGGCCTCACCGGGTTACAGTCATGGTGGCTGGCCCCAGCAGGTGCAGGTCGGGACGCAGGCTCTGCCGCATGACCCTGGCAGCCCACCTGGACTTGACGAGGTGCTTCCTTGGTCGTGGACCAGTGGCCAGGGGCTCCCAGGTAGATGCCCACCCTGCCTCCCTTTCCTGGGGCCAGTTACCCACATCGGCAGCTGTGGCCACCATCTCAGTCCAGCCCTGACCCTAGGGGCCCCTCAGGGGTTTGTGGACGTCCTTCCAGCTGCTTCGAGTGGTTTCAGGTGGAGGGTCCCCTGGGCCGCTTGCCCCCAGGCTGGATATTGCTGTCTGCTGGGCTGGCCCCATGGGTGTGGTGGCCTTGGTCCAGCCTGTCACTGCCCCCTCAGTTACTGTGAGCCAGGCTTTCTGAATGCCCTGGTCCCGCCTGCTGGGAGGGAACAGAGGAGCCACTGGACGTGGTAGTGTTGTAGGGACAGCGAGGCCAGGCCCTGAAGACAGCAGGACACAGGGACAGCGAGGGCAGGCCCCGAAGACAGCAGGACACAGGGACAGCGAGGCCAGGCACCGAAGACAGCGGGACACAGGGACAGCGAGGGCAGGCCCCGAAGACAGCGGGACACAGGGACAGCGAGGCCAGGCACCGAAGACAGCGGGACACAGGGACAGCGAGGGCAGGCCCCGAAGACAGCGGGACACAGGGACAGCGAGGGCAGGCCCCGAAGACAGCAGGACACAGGGACAGCGAGGCCAGGCCCCGAAGACAGCAGGACACAGGGACAGCGAGGGCAGGCCCCGAAGACAGCGGGACACAGGGACAGCGAGGCCAGGCACCGAAGACAGCGGGACACAGGGACAGCGAGGGCAGGCCCCGAAGACAGCGGGACACAGGGACAGCGAGGCCAGGCACCGAAGACAGCGGGACACAGGGACAGCGAGGGCAGGCCCCGAAGACAGCGGGACACAGGGACAGCGAGGCCAGGCACCGAAGACAGCAGGACACAGTTTTATTTGGCTGCAGCCAGGTTCAGAGGGCGCAGCTTTTGCTGTAATCAATCAATCCCCTGAACCCCGAGTTCAGGGAGTTTCAGAGTTTTACACCCAGCATGTAAGGGGAGGGGCTCAGAAGTTCACAGTCTGCAGAAGTTCACATAAAAGCAGATTTTCTTTCACTGTTCTGGGCAAGTTAACCCTTCAAGGACAGCACCTGAGAAGGGGAGAGCTTCTTCTCCCCTTTCTTTCCTCCCCCTGCCAGCTGTTACCATGGGCCCAGTTGTAACTTCTCTTAGAAGGGTAGACATCTCTGTGAAGCCCAGCTCAAGGCCAGAGGCCTTGTTTGCACATTTCTACAAACTACTATGCTGGATGCGTTTGTGAAAAACTAGTGAGGAGTGTCCAGCACCTGGAGTGCTGGTATTTTCTTGGCCAGTGGCCAAGTAAACAGGGCGACATGAAAATAAGAAGTCCATCTACACTGGACTCTTTTGCGACAGTCCTAAGATCAGCTGTGGTGAGGGTTTCTGGACAGCCCAGTTAAGACTTTTCTGTGGAGAAAGGGGTGATACTTCAGTGGGGGGTGGGCTTGGATAACGTGACCAGTGCTGTGTCTGGCGCGGTAGGAGCAGGGAGTGGGCTCCTGCCTGCTCACGGCACCTCCCCAGGCTGTGTCCCTGGTTTTGAGAGGAACAAGCATCAAGAGCGAGCGCAGCAGGGACAGGCCGCAGGACGGTGCTTTTCTCTGTGTCCTCCCGAGCCTCCTCTCAGTTAGCTGCTGTGCCCACTCTCTGCTTAGTCACCTCAGGCACAGCCACCTGAGTGCTGACCATGCCGAGTGCTGACCACGACTGTGATTCCACGAGGAGTCGAACTGCAAAGTGAGCAGAGGCCGAAGGAGAGGGGCCTTGGATCCGGGGGCCATCAGGGGAGTCGAGATGATGTTGAGAGTGGGCGGGTGGGCTGGAGGTCAGGGGGCACAGGCTGAGATCTGGTCCCGCAGGGCAGGCCCTGGGTTTGGCACCGGCGAGGAGGACTGTGCCCGAGGCCCCTCCGTGCCCTGCGTCAGGCGGTCACTCAGGCAGGCTCAGGTGGTGGGCCTGTCCACAGGACCCCTGGCGAAGGACCTCATGGTTTCCACACACAGCCCCTGGTGGGGGGTCTGGCCGCACGGCGGAGGCCTGAGTCGCACAGGACCCCCTCAGAGGGGGCAAGCAGTGAGGAGCAGAGGCTCTGCTGGCCCTCCCGTGTGTCTCTGCACCCTGCTTTGTGAGGACGCCTGGTGGTACAGAGGACGTGTGTGTCAGCAGGGGACACGTGGCTAAAGGCACAGGTATAAGGTAGGCCCAGGCCCTCCACACGGTGGGGCAGCAGCCGTGTGTGGTGCCGTGCCCTGGCCGCCCACCCACGCCTGGCGCCCTCCGCCTGCAGCAGGGTTGGCGGGGCCAAGTCCTGGGCCCAGGCTGCTACTGGGGGCAGCACTAGCAAGGTGGTGGCTGCAGTGTGTGGCCCTGGGGAGGTGACTGGCCAGTAAAGAGGAGGGACAGCCAGCGGTAGCTCTTCCTGTTCACTTAAGACACAGTCATGTGAGGCCTACCACAACTTGGGGAATGGTGTTCAAGTTGTGATGCCACCTGTTCCTTGTGCCTCCTGCCCAGGTACAGCCAAGCTCAGGGGAAGCATTAAAACACCACTGTAAGGGTCTGCGTTTTAAATCAGCCAAGCTAACACAAACTCAATCGTACAGAGAGTTAGAGATTTTTAGAAAAATCATTTGGCAAGAGCTCTCGGCTCTAGCGGTACTCAACCTTACGTCTTGAAGTAATTTATCAGAAATTCATCCCAATGTGGTCACAACCTATGGAAGGCTCTTAGCAGTTTTGGTAACAGGTGCATCAGCAGAAAAATCTTTCAGAATTAAAAATCACCAAAGTTCCTTGTGATCTTGCATCTGTGAGAGGAGAGGTTGCCTGCGATCCTATCAACAGAAAGCGAAGTTGCTCAGATTCATGAGAAAATGCTCAACCTCAGCACCATCGGGAAAGTGCAGGCCAAAACCACAAGGAGAGCGCATCAATCGCTGGCCAGGAGGCAGAGACAGAGAATGCTCCTGCCCCGTTGGCGGGAATGTGAATTAGCGCAGCTGATGTGGAGAAGGCGGCGTGAAGGCTCCTCAAACCATAAAAACAGACCTACGGATGAGTCAGGAATCTCACTTTGGGGGTATATCCAGAGGAAACAAAGCCTGTCAAGAGATACCCACATTCCCACGCTCATTGCTGCACAATTCACAGTAGCCAAGAGGTGGGATTGACCCAGATGCCCACCAATGAAAGAATGGCAAAGAACATGGTACGTATGCACAGTGGAATATTATCCAGCCATAAAGAATGACATTCCATCATTTGCAGGAAATTGGACGGTGCTGAGGACATCATGTCAGAGGCATAGGTGCAAGGTAGGCCCTCCACACTTGAATGTGCCTGAAATGTCAGACATGGAAGGACAAGTTCTGCTGTGTTCTCAAGGTACAAGGTGAAAAGAGTGTGTCTGAATGTAGGCCAGCAATTCCTAGAGGCTGGGGAAGGAAAGAGGAGGTGGCAGATGATCAGAACTAAAACATGGGACGGGGTGCCGGGTTCTGGGTTCTGCGGGCCACCAGGTGACTAGTCTCCATACCTTCGTATCTTAGGAATAACCAAAGAGGAGCGCCAAGCCCCAGAGCAGGAAGTAAGGAGAGGGAAGCGTAATGACCCGACTTGATCAGAACACACAGTGCCGCGAGTCAGAACCGCCCACCGCAAACGTACAGTCACTGTCTCAATCAAAAACCAAGGGATTCAAGGAGATGCTAACTAGCCTGACCTGGTTATTACTGACTTTAAATCTTAGTGTTAGATTATCACACGGAACTCCATAAATACATACAATCAAGATAATAGTAAAAAGATGCTCTATTATACTAAAAGAGAAAATGAAATTCCTTTAAATTTTGATAAATGAATTTCCAGAAAAGTAATCCAGGAAGATGAAAACAGCAATAAAGATATCCTGTTAGTAAAGTGTCATTCATTGTGTTTCATAAAATTACGATTCCAACATATTACACTTTTGCCATTTATAATCTATATTGGGGCACATAGGTCACTACCCGCCTATTACGCTTCAAAAGTGGCCCAGTCTTTAAAGAAGAGGCTTTTCCTCCCTGCTTTTTGAATATGGACCTGACACTTCTTGTTCTGCGCTGACCCCACAAAATGTAGCTTGCTCTCCGCCCACGGCTGCCGCTCCCTGGCCTTGGGCTCTGCTGTGGAGAAATGGTCATTTCTCATCTGCTTGGTAAAGGCATGCAGTAGACTCTTAGGAAACAGAGAGCTCTGGGGACATCTGTGCTCCGAGAGGGGAGCACAGGAGTCCTGAACCCAGGCCTGGACTAGTGTGGGAAGGCTGTGCAAGGGCAGGGGCAGGGACTGCCACACTGAGATGGGAGGCCATGTTGCTGGGAGAGTATGCGGAACCTTCCGGCGTGGAGGTGGCCCAGATGGGAGGAGGCCACGCTGTGTCTGTGCCCACCTGGTTGCCCTCCAGGGCTTCAGCTCCTCAGTTCATTCTGGGTTGTGAACGTGGCTCTCATAAGATCGGTGTTCAGGTGGGGAGGTCTGGGATGCGCTGGAGGAAACAAGAGCAAGTCTGGTGGGTTCCGACTGTGAGGAAGGTGCAGGTGGGGGGCAGCCTTCAAATGCCGCCCGAAGCTCACCTGCCACCTCCTTCCCGGTGTCTTCAGGGTGGCGTCCCTAAAGATGACTGAAGAGCACGGTCCGGGCCTGCAGGGCCACTCGAGGCTGGGCATGAGGCTGGCCTTGCTTGGCTGAGTGTGCTCCTGGGCCCGGGCCGCACTCTGCTCCCCTCCCCGTGGGCGGGACACCAGCCCCTGGCCAGTGCGAGTCCTCTCCTCAGCTCTGAGCCCTCAACAGTAAAGCCTGCTGCTGTTCGTGGTGGGGCGACCGGAGCCTAGGTCAGAAAACGCGTGGGACGCAGCAGTCCGGGCAGCCCCCAGGGGCGCTGCAGCCCGGCTCTCCGCTGCTGGCCTGCTGTAACTCCCGTCCAGCCGGCAGGTCACTACGAAGGCAGCAGAATGGCTGGTTCAGACATGAAGACAGCCTTCAGGGAGACCAGGGAGAACTGTTGCAGGCAGGGCTAAGCCTGAGCCCAGGGTCATTTTCTCCGAGCCCGCTTCTTAACTCTCTCTTTAGACTTTATTTCACTGGGGTGAAGACCTGCGGTGGTGATGGGTGCTGGTGGCCGTGGCCATGGTCCCATGCCGTCTCTTCCGAGTCCAGTTGTGTCCTCGTCAGTTCCGCTTTGAGGTCTAACAGACGTCTCTGAGGCTCTTCTGAACTCCGTGTCCCCAAAGCCAGTTCCTCCTCCCATCTTTGCCATTCCAAGGAGGGGCCCTACCACCGGCCTGGTGGCTCCAGCCCGTCCAGGAGTGGCCTCGGTCCTCTCTCCCGCTGCCCTGCACATGAAGCTCGTCAGCCCCACCCTAGCCTGTCCGTTTCTGACCAGCTCCACCACTGCCTCCTGTTTTGAGCTGTCGCTGTGGCTGACCTGCTGTGGCTGACCTGCTGTGGCTGACCTGCAGTGGCTGACCTGCAGTAACTGACCTGCTGTGGCTGACCTGCAGTGGCTGACCTGCAGTGGCTGACCTGCTGTGGCTGACCTGCAGTGGCTGACCTGCGGTGGCTGACCTGCGGTGGCTGACCTGCAGTGGCGACCTGCTATGGCTGACCTGCAGTGGCTGACCTGCGGTGGCTGACCTACAGTGGCTGACCTGCTGTGGCTGACCTGCTGTGGCTGACCTGCGGTGGCTGACCTGCAGTGGCTGACCTGCAGTGGCGACCTGCTATGGCTGACCTGCAGTGGCTGACCTGCGGTGGCTGACCTGCAGTTGCTGACCTGCTGTGGCTGACCTGCTGTGGCAGACCTGCTGTGGCTGACCTACAGTGGCTGACCTGCTGTGGCTGACCTGCTGTGGCTGACCTGCAGTGGCTGACCTGCGGTGGCTGACCTGCGGTTGCTGACCTGCTGTGGCTGACCTGCAGTGGCTGACCTGCAGTGGCTGACCAGCAGTGGCTGACCTGCGGTGGCTGACCTGCAGTGACTGACCTGCTGTGGCTGACCTGCTGTGGCTGACCTGCAGTGACTGACCTGCTGTGGCTGACCTGCAGTGGCTGACCTGCTGTGGCTGACCTGCTGTGGCTGACCTGCGGTGGCTGACCTGCAGTGACTGACCTGCTGTGGCTGACCTGCTATGGCTGACCTGCAGTGACTGACCTGCTGTGGCTGACCTGCAGTGGCTGACCTGCTGTGGCTGACCTGCTGTGGCTGACCTGCAGTGACTGACCTGCTGTGGCTGACCTGCTATGGCTGACCTGCAGTGACTGACCTGCTATGGCTGACCTGCAGTGACTGACCTGCTGTAGCTGACCTGCAGTGGCTGACCTGCGGTGGCTGACCTGCAGTGACTGACCTGCTGTGGCTGACCTGCTATGGCTGACCTGCAGTGACTGACCTGCTGTGGCAGACCTGCAGTGGCTGACCTGCTGTGGCTGACCTGCAGTGGCTGACCTGCAGTGGCGACCTGATATGGCTGACCTGCGGTGGCTGACCTGCAGTTGCTGACCTGCTGTGGCTGACCTGCTGTGGCTGACCTGCTGTGGCTGACCTGCGGTGGCTGACCTGGGGTGGCTGACCTGCGGTCGCTGACCTGCTGTGGCTGACCTGCGGTGGCTGACCTGCTGTGGCTGACCTGCGGTGGCTGACCTGCGGTGGCTGACCTGCTGTGGCTGACCTGCTGTGGCTGACCTGCGGTGGCTGACCTGCTGTGGCTGACCTGCGGTGGCTGACCTGCTGTGGCTGACCTGCAGTGGCGACCTGCTGTGGCTGACCTGCGGTGGCTGACCTGCGGTGGCGACCTGCGGTGGCTGACCTGCTGTGGCTGACCTGCGGTGGCTGACCTGCGGTGGCTGACCTGCGGTGGCTGACCTGCAGTGGCTGACCTGCTGTGGCTCACCTGCTGTGGCTGACCTGCAGTTGCTGACCTGCAGTGGCGACCTGCTATGGCTGACCTGCAGTGGCTGACCTGCTGTGGCTGACCTGCAGTGGCTGACCTGCGGTGGCTGACCTGCTGTGGCTGACCTGCTGTGGCTGACCTGCTGTGGCTGACCTGCGGTGACTGACCTGCTGTGGCTGACCTGCGGTGGCTGACCTGCAGTGACTGACCTGCTGTGGCTGACCTGCGGTGGCTGACCTGCGGTCGCTGACCTGCTGTGGCTGACCTGCGGTGGCTGACTTGCGGTGGCTGACCTGCGGTGGCTGACCTGCAGTGGCTGACCTGCTGTGGCTGACCTGCAGTGGCTGACCTGCAGTGGCGACCTGCTGTGGCTGACCTGCGGTGGCTGACCTGCGGTGGCTGACCTGCAGTGGCTGACCTGCAGTGGCGACCTGCTATGGCTGACCTGCAGTGGCTGACCTGCTGTGGCTGACCTGCAGTGGCTGACCTGCTGTGGCTGACCTGCTGTGGCTGACCTGCGGTGGCTGACCTGCGGTGGCTGACCTACAGTGGCTGACCTGCGGTGGCTGACCTGCGGTGGCTGACCTGCTGTGGCTGACCTGCGGTGGCTGACCTGCTGTGGCTGACCTGCAGTGGCTGACCTGCTGTGGCTGACCTGCGGTGGCTGACCTGCTGTGGCTGACCTGCGGTGGCTGACCTGCTGTGGCTGACCTGCGGTGGCTGACCTGCTGTGGCTGACCTGCAGTGGCTGACCTGCTTTGGCTGACCTGCAGTGGCTGACCTGCTGTGGCTGACCTGCTGTGGCTGACCTGCAGTGGCTGACCTGCTGTGGCTGACCTGCTGTGGCTGACCTGCAGTGGCTGACCTGCTGTGGCTGACCTGCAGTGGCTGACCTGCTTTGGCTGACCTGCAGTGGCTGACCTGCTGTGGCTGACCTGCTGTGGCTGACCCGCAGTGGCTGACCTGCAGTGGCGACCTGCTGTGGCTGACCCGCAGTGGCTGACCTGCAGTGGCTGACCTGCAGTGGCTGACCTGCTATGGCTGACCTGCAGTGGCTGACCTGCTGTGGCTGACCTGCAGTGGCTGACCTGCTATGGCTGACCTGCAGTGGCTGACCTGCTGTGGCTGACCTGCGGTGGCTGACCTGCAGTGGCTGACCTGCTGTGGCAGGCGGTGTCGGTGCCCTCTCCTGTCCCTCAGACCTTCCTGCCAGTTTCCCGTCTGCTGTGCCTCAGTGCCACCTCAGAGAGTGCTCCCCCTCCAGCCCGCACTCTGCCCGCCTGCTGCAGCTGGTGCACGGGGATCAGAACCCAGTATCCAGCAGCAGGCCGGTCAGTGCCTCTGGACCCCCGCTCCCTCGCCTTTCAGGGGGGACCTTGTGAGGAGTGCTGGGCCAGCTGCCCTGAGTGTCTATGCGGGGTTTAGCCCGGGTCAGGGTGGCACCTGGGCTGAGAACACACCTCTGTGCACTGTGCGGCTGTGCACTGCACTGCCCAGACACACACCTGCTCTGGACCCTCTCGGGCTTGGCTCCTGGGTGCTGAAATAGCCTCTTCTCCCTACAGATCTTGTCTGCACAGGAGCCAGACTTTAATTATAAGAGTGTCAAGTAGATCTGTCTCCCCTGCCCCCAGCCTCCGTCCCGGGTGCTCCACTTAGGCCAGTGTCCCAGTTCCCTGACGCAGCTCGGAGGGGTGCCTCTCCGGCCTGGCCTCGCCCCCTCTCTTCCCATCACTGCAGACATGGCCTCCCTCCTGGCCTGCGTCTTGGACACGCCACCTCGCTCCTGTCCCCCTGTCTGGGCTCCTGCCTTCTGCTAGGGATGCAGAGCCCCTGGGCTGAGCTCCAGATCACCTTCACCCCCGGAGGCACCCTGAAGGAGCTGGCACTTCCTGCCATCGCAGGGCTTGGGACTGTCTTGACATTGGTGTGTGTGTCTGTCTTCCCCTGTGGTTAGAGTGCAGCTGTGCTTGGTGGCACCTAGGACAGAGCACTCATCAGGGGCTTGGCGGACATGCACTGAGTGTGAGTGAGTGCACTGTGCGATAGTGTCAGATGACAGTCATCCATTAATAATCATCAATTGTACTATATTTTATTTGAAATGTATTTAGAAAGACAAATCACCACTAATAATAGAGACTCATGCGCTCAGTGGTCACTGGTGTCAGAGATGAGCCAGGTGCTGTACCAGGCCCTGGAGATAAGGATGGAGATCACACCTGCCTCTTACCGAGGAGCTTGGGATGAAGTGGAGCAGGACACTGACAGGACCGAGGTGCCCTTAACGACGGCCTGAGGGCGCTCTCACTGCCAGGTGCATTTGCTTCTGTGCGCGGTTAGTGGGTCCTGCGCAGGGCTCCGTCGCCCACTCTCCCCTGAGACCAAGTTTAAAAGGTGGAGCGCCTCGCCAAGGCTCACAGCTGGAGACGGCGAGGGCCAGTCAGACCTTGCCTCAGTCTGGCTGGGCACAAATAACCGGGAGGTCACGAGGCACTTGTAGGTTCAACAGGAACTACTTTATTGCCCGAACCCAGCGGGAACTCCGTGAGAACTCAACGGGAACTCAACAGTAGCGGGCACCCGAGGTAGCAGGAGCCGCCTTATTGCCAGACAGCAGAGGTCCCCATACACAACTGAATACACAGCTTGTTTCAGTTTAGCATCATCCAGTTAGAGCAATCAGTCATTATCTTAATAGTTATACACAGCTTAACTTAATCATCATCATCTTAATGGCTCGCTGGCGCTACCCCGCAACCACTCCTTCTGGCAAAATGCCAGGTGCCATCTTGACTTGGTTGTGGCTCTCAACAAGACCTGGCATCCTCCTGCCCGTCGCCGCTGCGTCTCCCGCCAGCGTGCAGCCTGGGCATGGAGCAGATGCCCGTCGCCACTGTGGACGGGAAGAAGGGTGGTGACAGCACCACAGCGAGCACTGTCCCAGAGGTCTCCTGTGGGTGGCTTGATCAAGGGACGTGGCCAGCTCTGCTGGAATTTCTCGGCCACTGTGGGGGCACATTTGCTGCTGGGAATGACTAGCTGATGTGCTGCGCACCCGCGGAACCCACCTGAGGTCTAGTGCCATGTTCGCTGTGCCACCGAGGAGACGCCCTGGCTTCTAAGCCATCGGTGTGGTCTGCTGCAGGCCGTGGGCCCGGAGCGGGAGCCCCTGGTTAACGCCTGTCGAGAAAGTCGGCCATTCACGGCACAGGCCACTGTCGACTGAGGACGGGGGGTTAATGGGCTTCTTCTTAGTTGTCAATCAGGTTGATCTTGTTCACAAAGCTGAGCCTGTGACTGCTCACCAGGGAGGGAGTCCTGGTGGGCCGGGAAGCCTGCTGGGGCGGGGCAGTGAGGGATGGGGGCGTGGACCTTCCTCTTTCTGAATGGCGCAGGTCACAGGGACATGTGAGGTCCCCTGGGGGGCAGTTAGACTGGTGGGGCCACTCTCCTCTATTTTACCCCCACAGATCAAGGCTACATCTGATAAAGAAGGAGCTGTTCAGCCCTGGGGGGACAATCACGAACCATGTGGCCTCCGAGGAAGGGGCTCCGTGGTCCTGGAGTCGGGTGGTGGCCCTGTGAAGGCTGTGTCTGATGTGGCCTGTGGGGAAGGGCTGTTGCCAGAGGATCCGCAGCATTTCCAATCACATGAGTAAGACCCCACAGGGAGCTTGGGATTCTTACTTTTCAAGACCAAATGTTCCATCACATATTTCATATACCCTGTGGGCCCTGTTCCGTCATCCACTCCCCGTCCACAGACACCTGCGCTGACTCCATCGCTCAGCCACTGTGGACAGAGCTGCCGTCACCAGGTGCAGATGTCTCCCTGACATAAGGCGGCCTTAATTCCTTTGGATGTAGGCCCAGCTGTGAGGCTGCGGGATCACACCAGGTGGTTCCTGATTCTTGGAGGAAGCCCTGCTGTTTTCCATAATGGCCTTATTAATTTGCATTCCCGCCCCCTGGGTGTGAGGGTCCCCTTTCCCCAGCTCTCACCAGCATCTTGCCAAGGCCGTTCTGCCTGGGAGAGATGACCTCCCATGTGGTTCTGACTGCACCTCCCTGGAGTTAGTGATGTGTGTGCCTTTCTCTTTCAATACTGCTGGGCATGTGTGCGTCCTATGGAGAACTTCTTCAGGCCATTCACCCGTTGTCAGGAGGATTACGGGGCGTCTTGTCTGTCTGCTGCGGGGCTGCTGGGTTCCTCACGTACTCTGGGAATGAGTCCCTTGTGGCGTGAAGAGCTGGCAAACATCGTCTTCCACTCTCGAGGTTGTCTCACTCTGGGGACAGTTTCGTTTGCCTACGGAAGTTTGTTAGTCTCATGTCAACCACTGGTCAGTGTTTGCTCTTGTTTCCCGTCTTTTGGCATCGTATATTTTTTAATCTCTGTCCAGGCCGGTCCTGAAGCATCTGGTTTCATTCTGACAGCTTTGTAGTTTGGGGTCTTGGTCAAGCTCTTGATCTGCTGGTGGCTGGTGCAAGCCGCAGGTCTGCTTTCTTCCTCCTGCGGGTGGGTATCTAGTTTCCCGTCTCCATGTGCAGATGAGACTCCTCTCCCAGGTTCTTGCCCTTTTGTGGAAACTCAGCTGGGTGTGATGTGGGTTCAGCTCAGGCTCTCTGGTCTGTTCTGCTGGCCCTGGTTGCTGGGTTTTTGTTTTTTTTTTTTAATAATTTTTAATTGTTGATAGACCTTTATTTTACTTATTTATATGTGGTGCTAAGACTCGAACCCAGGGCCTCACACAGGCCAAGCAAGTGTGCTACCTCTGCGCCCCAGCCCCGTCCTGTGTGCTGGGTTTTGGGGTCACCTGTCAATGCCGCCAGCTCTGTTCTTTCTGCTCAGGATGGCTCTGCTGCTCAGGGTCTTCCCTGGTTCCTGAAGTTCTCGGGAATATTGTTTCTATTTCTGTGACAAAGATGATTAATATTTTTTGACAGAGATTGCATTGAATCTGCAGATTGCTTTGGGTAGTGTGGATATTTTAACAATACTAATTCTTTCAATTCATGAATATGAGATGTCTTTCTGTGTTTTGGGTACTCTTCAATTTTTTCATTATTTTAAAAATAAACTTTATCATAGAATTCATTCACTTCCTTGGTTAAATCTATTCATAGTTTTGGGTTTTTCTTTTTTTTTGGTAGCTGCTATGAGTGGGTTTGATTTTTTATTTCTTTCTTAGCAATTTAATTATTGAGGTATTAAAAACACTCACTGATTTTTGCATATTGATTTTGCATCTTGCAGACTTACTGAAGTCATTTATTCTGGGGGAGTCTTTGTTTTTCTACACATAAAACCGTGTCATCGGCTTGTAGGGCTAATTTGACCTTCCTTCGAATCACATGACCTCCTTTTCTTTCTTTTGTCTCATTGTGCTGGCCAAGACTTGGACTGTTTGGTTGAGTGAGCGTGTAGAGAGTGGGCATCTGTTTCTTGTTCTTGCTCTTACAGGGAATTATTTCGGCTTTCCCCCATTCAGGGTGATATAACAGTAGGCTTGTCAAATACAGTTCTTGTCATGTGAGTACACTCCTTCTATACCCAGTTTTTCAGGGTTTCTCTCATGAGGGATGTAGAATCTTATAGAAGGTTTTTCTGCATCTGTTGAGAGGGTCATGTGGTCTTTATTTTTATTCTATTGAAGTGACGCTTTGCATTTATTGAGCTGCATATATTGAACCATCCTTGCATTCATTATGCATAATCTTTTTAATGTTCTGTTGAATTTGATTTATTACAGTTTTATTGAGAATGTTTGCTTCTGTGTTCACCAGGGATACTGGTGTGTGTGTGTGTGTGTGTGTGTGTGTGTGTCCTTGTTTGGTTTTGTCTGAGGGACATGTTGGTCTTGTAGAATGAATTTGGAAGGGTTCCCTTCCTTTATGTATATTTCTGGAATAGGTTAAGAAGAATTGGTATTAATTCTTCCTTTAAAATTTGGTAAAATTCAGTAATGAAGTCATTTGATCTTGAGTTTTTCTTTGTTGGGAGAATTTTTTTATTATTGTTTTAATCTCATTACTTGTTATTGGTCTGTTCAGGTTTCTCTATGTCCTCATAGTTCAAATTTTGTAAGGTTCCAGAACTTTATCCATTTCTTTAGATTTTCCAATGTGTTGGAGTTTAATTGTTCATAATCATCCCTAATGATCCTTTGAATTTCTGTTGTATCATTTGTAGTACGTTCTTTTTCTCACCGATTTTATTTCTCATTTGGTTCTTCTCTCTTCTTGCTTTGTTTAGCTGAAAGTTTGTTAATTTGGGGTATTCAAAAAATAAACTCTCATTGTTCTTCTTTTGTATTTTTACGCCTCCATTTTGTTTATTCTCTGATTTTTATAACTTCTCTACCAGTTTGGATTTGGTTTTGGTTTCTTCTTGATTTTCTAGGTCCTTGAGTGGCATTGCTGGGTGGCATATTTGAATAGGTGTGCCCCTTCATGGCTGCAAACTTTCCTCTTAGGACGCTTTTGCTGTATGTTCTGGTACGTTCTGTTTTCATTTATTTTATGAAATTTTAAAATTTTCCTTTTGGATTCCTCATCAATTCATTGGCTGTCCAAGAGAATGCTGTTTGATGCCCATGGGTCAGTGCGACTTCTAAAGTTTCTCTTGTTGATTCCTAATGTATTCCGTTGTGGCTAGAGAAGACACATGCCGGGTTTTAATTGTTTGGACTGGTTGAGTCTTGTTTTGGGGTCCACAGTGGGTCTGTCCTGGAAGGTGCTCGAGGTGCTGATGAACACATCTCAGTCTGTGGCTCACGTGGTCTGCAGTGCGGGTTGGCTCGGCTGCCTCTTTGTTGAATGATCTGTCCACTGATGAGAGTGGGTGTTGAGGTCTCCACATACTCTCCTGTTGGCGTCCATCTCCCTCTAGATGGACAGTCCTTGCTTCATGTAACTGGCTGCTCCAGCACAGTGCAGCTACCCTCTTTGTTTGGATTTAGAGTCTTGCTTCATCTGATGTGAATGTGGCTGCTCTGCTGGATCTGGATCCCATTTCCGGGCTGTGTCCTGCTCCATCTCTGTATTTCCAGATGACGCGTGTCTTTACTGGTGACGTAATTATGGGCAGCACATTATTTATCCCTTCAACCAGTCTGTATCTCTCAATTAGGAAATTCAATACATTTGCGTTCAAGGTCATTTTTATTTTTTAAAATATTTTTTTTAGTTGTAGTTGGACACAACGCCTTTATTTTATTTATTGTTTTGTGGTGCTGAGGATCGAACCCAGCTGGAATCTCCCACTGGTTTTTATAGATTTGTTTATTCTCTTAGTAGTTGAGTCAGATTTTGCTTCATTTATTTTGAGAGTAAATTACTAAGCACATAAAATTTCAAAGTGTCATGTCCTGCTGGTAAATTAGGCCCTTCGTCATAGTGAAGTGTCCTCTTCATCTCTGTCACGCTCCCACCCTCAGGGAGATGGCTCCCGACCTCCCCAGTCGGCATCTGCATGGTGTGTCCTGTCACCTCAGCCTCCAGTCTCCTTGCTCCCGGGCACCTCCTGTGACGAGGGCGTGGCTGTGGAAGGCAGCTTCCGCCTTCCTCTGCAGGGGCTGACCTGGATGGCAGGTGAGCTGGTCAACGCTGGCATGACAGCGGCCGGCTGGGGCCGGTCTCACTGAGCTTCCCTCGTCCTCCTGCCTCAGGTCCCTCTGCCCCCCTCCTCTTCCTTTAGATGGAGTCTAGAATCCATTCCCTCCTCCATTGGCCTCCGGGAGACCACGACACTGACTTATGGCCCACCACTAAGTGGACTTTCACCCTCTGCCCTGCAAGTGCAATGACCCACGGCCCCCGCTCGTTCGTCCCCTCCCGGCTCCCTTGCTGTGTGGTCGGGTGTTTCCTTGAGCATATTTTGGACTCAGGAGACGGGCTCATTATTGGTGCACACAGCTGACCTCACAGAGCGCTTACTGTTTTGTTCCTTGTCTTTTCTTCACCCCTCTATGTCATTTCATCTGGGACAATCTTCTTCTGCTCCGAACACTTGGAGGCTTCTTCAACGCCTGTCTGCGGGGACACTCTCCTGGCTGGTGGCCTGAAGACGCTTGACTCTGACCTGGCTGCTGTTCTCTGCCCTTGCTGAGCCCCCTCATCTGCTCCCCCAGGCTCCTGGGCACTCGGGGTTGCTTGCCCCCTTCCCAGGCTGCAGGGTTGTGGGGGCTGTGCCCGGTGCGTCCTCACGGTCTTCAGGGTCGTTAGTTATTCCACCGAGGTCAGTCCCCTGTCGCCTGGAGCTTCCAGAACTTGTGAAACCAGCACGTCTCCTGAGGAGAGGGGTTGGTCTCCTTCCCTCTATGTCCAGTCCTCTAGGTCGCCACCACTAGCTCCCCTGCGCTCCCATGCCGTCTCCCGCCAGCCCTCCTGCCCCTCCCTCACCCCTCTCTGCCCTCCCTCCCTCCCGCTCTCCCCGTCCGACCTTCCTGTCTGCCTTCCGTTATCCACACCAGGCCAGACACAAGACACAGGGGCTCCCGATGGGACAGGGGGACATGGGTGCAGCCGCCTGTCACCTGTTAAGTCTGGACAGAGGCACCTCGGGCCTCCAGTCCCCTAATCCAGTGTTACAATAAGGCTGGGAGTGAGCCAAGTGGGAGCCAGGAGGAGGGGCTGGTGGTCACCTGGCGACACCAGGGAGTTTCGCCTGAAGAACCTCCACATTGACTGGCAGGTGTTCTCAGATGTACAAAATCCAACTTCTTCTCAAAGCTGCTCCGTAATTGAAGCACAGCAGATGTTCTGGTGGAGAGCCTTCCAGCTCATCACACTCAGGTTGAAGGGCAGAGGGGACCACAGTTCCTTGGTGCCCCAAGAAAATGTGGCCAAGCAATCAAGATAAAAACCATAGAATTATATAAAATCACGTGTGCCTAATGGAATCATTGTTGCGAGACATTGATCAGTTGTACTGAATCGTTCTTTACAGAGAAACACCCCTCTCTCCAGCAGAAGAGCGCAGGCATTGAAAACCGTGGGCAGCAGGAAGCAGACCGTCCTGCTGCTCAGGGCCTTTCCTTTTCTTTGAGAACATTCTCATTCATCTTTCCAGGCTCCTCCTTAAGAGCAGGAAGAAGGAGAAGGAGGGAGAAGGGGGAGGGGTTGGGGGAGGGGTTGGGGGAGAAGCCAGGAAGGGGAAGGGGGAGGGGCTGGGGTTGGGGAAGGGGGAGGAGAGGACTTAATTTAAAACTGATTTCATTTAAGTGGTTTTAGTTGACTCTTTCAAAACAGCGAGTCTAAGATGACAGACAGGGGACCAACACCCTGAGCTTCCGCCATTGGAGGGGCTGGTTCTGTGGGCCCAGATTCCAGGACAGGTCGGCTGCAGGGTGAGAGAGTTTCAGGTCCCAGCCCCGAGGTTCTCTGGACCTACAGCTTTGGGCAAGCCACTCGAGGGACGGCCACCTCTGCTCACGTGACACATCCTGTCTCAGGTAGTAGTGAAAGACCCCAGCCCAGCAACCTTAGGCTTAGTTACAAAATTATTAGGGCGCGTCACAAACCTGCAGACAATGTGTTTTTCAGATAATCAGTTAAGTGTGACCGATAGAAAAGGGAAAAACAGGATGGTTGGGAAAGCAGAAAAACAGATTCCAGGGCATGCCTGAATAAACAGGGGCTAATAAGCAGGAACAGAAAAATCAGAGTGCTCATATGTAACTGTCATGTGGTGTAATTCCAGGAACATAAAATAAAAAATAACTTTACCCTTTAGGTAACCTGTATGCTGGGTTCAAAATAACCAATAAGAAACCTGTTGCTTACCGCACGCGCGAAACCTGCCCCTTGACCCTATAAAAGACCTGTACCCCAAAGCCCGGTGTGCCAGCTCACCGAAGCTCCGGCTGAGGTTTCGCTGAGCACCCACAGGCGTCTGTGTCTGAATAAACCTCTTGCGTTTGCAGCCAGTGCCTTGTGCGTCTTTCTTGGACAGGGAGTCGGTGGGTCTTTCAGTAGAG
Source organism: Callospermophilus lateralis (assembly GCF_048772815.1). Lineage (NCBI taxonomy): Eukaryota > Metazoa > Chordata > Mammalia > Rodentia > Sciuridae > Callospermophilus > Callospermophilus lateralis. Next base: position 108,378,498 of record NC_135317.1, on the reverse strand, counting down.
CCCAATCTGCAGGGACTGGAGCGTCTCCAGGTCTAATTCCCTGCATCGCGTCGTTCTGAGGATAAGTTAAAGGAGATGATGCAGGTGACAGGGCTTTGTCAATGGCAAGAGGGACTGGGGACTAGAAGGGGTGACTTGGACTTCTTCTGTTTCTGGTCATGTCAGCTCTGAATTGCACACGAGGTTCATGGCTCCAATCAGCTGCTTGCTTTGTGGTACGATGGACCTCGGCGAGTCTGTGGTGCTGCCGTGCAGGACGCTGAAGGAAGTGGCCCACCCTCAAGAGCCACGGAGGCCAGACAGCAAGCTTCTGCCCTGCAGCGCTGGTGAGACTGATGGGCAGTGGGCCGGCTCCCACCCAGCGGCTCACTTCCTGCCCGGGCCTAGCCTGATTGGGTTACTGGACATTCTGGAGCTCCCCGCACACTCTTCATCTTGTTAGCATCCCTTACCTCTCCCTGAGGAAACGAGGATAGCGTGCACAGTCCCTGGGGAGGCCTCGCGGGCCCCTTGGGGACTTGCTGGATGTTGTAGCAGCGGTGTCGGGGCTGCTGTCTTCCTCCCCACGTTTACCATGCTGGGCTAGGGACGAGAGGTCCAGGGATCACTGCCCGCCACAGACCTCCTCCTGGAGACCAACCCAGGTGGCCTCTGACTCCCTTGAGCCTTCCGTGTGGACTGTACCACTGGAATCTGCCTTCTGAGTGGGTGGGTCTGGACCCCTGGTCTGGGGGGGCAGCTGGGAGGGGCACAGTGGATCCTTCTCTGCTTCTCTGGGCAGTGTACGCAGCAGCGGCCACTCCGTGCAGTTGGTGGAAGTGAATGTCCCTTTTGTGGTAGGATCAGTTTGGGTCATTTCTGGAGTCCCTGTACGATGTGGCCACCAATCAGAGCCAGGTTCCTCATCAGCCTGGTCGAGTGGATAGATCTCCCAGTCTCAGGCCAGAGAGGGCCAGCTGGAAGGGTGGCACATAAATGCTCTGGGATTCTGGGGTGGACACAGCTAAAGTGGGGCTGGAGCTGGAGTCCCAGTGGGGAAGGGCTGTGAGCTGCTGGGGAGTGAGGGACTGGGGGGCCTCCGTCTGGCCTCCTCCGGGGTGCACGTCCACCGTAGCAATGCCCCCTGGCGGCCTGAGCCGAGGAGAGCCGTCCGTCTCCGCTACACGACTTTGCCTTTCTTCTTAGAACAATGGCTTGCCCCCCGCATTCTGCTAAAGGTCCCGTGTGCACAGTCCTGGGTTTCGAATTTGTTATTGTCCTTTTGAGTTGGTTGCTACTACAGATAAGGAAACAGGCTCAGAATGGAGAAGTAACTTGCCCAGGGTCAGCATCTCATCTCTGCTTGACACGGGAAAAGGCTCATTACTCACTTATTCTCCCCACAAATTCTCTCTGAGATACTTACCATCCGTGAGACGGAAATCCCTAGATGCCCACCGTCCCCCTTCATTCAGACTTGGCTTCGTTTCTCTTCATTCTCCCTTCGTTTCTTGGCTATCGAGAAGCTCCTACACAGGTAGCCATGTTGCTTCAGCAAGCCTCGGAGGAAGGGGACCTCTCGGGTTTTCTGGTAACTCAGATCTTGCAGAGCGTCCAGGGCGTTCCTAAGGCTAAGCCAAGACCCCATGCTCCCACCAGAGTGACGTCCTCCTAGTAAGGGGACAGTGACCAGAGCAGTGGCAACTCTGGGAACAGCTGTCCTTGGGAGAAGACAGCTGCTGTCCGTGGGGGTCAGCTGGGGTCTGAGACAAAGCTCCCGTCTCAGCTTCGCCACCACCGTGGAGTGGCCCGTTCCAGTCTCCCTGTGGCGGCCCCAGCACCCGGCCACGCCCAGGGCTGCAGAAGACTCCAGCAGCTCCCTGCCGATTTCCCCTGGGCTCTTGGACTCACAAACCCTCACAGGTCAGCAGAGGACAAGAGGCCAGGGGAAGGATGGTTCAAGTATGAAGAACAGGAACAGGACTGCCCCAGGGAGGGGCAGCTGGCACCCGGAGTGCGCCAGGCCAGGGCGGATGTCGCTCTCGGGTCAACGCTGCTGGTCCAAGCTCATGCTGATCGGGGTTTGGAAAAACACCAAGGCTGTTGGCCAACCCTGGAGTCTGCACTCGCATTCAGGTCTGCCCCGTTTCTGCCCCCCACTTGTTGGAAAGTGGGAGGTTGAGAAGGAAGAGGATGAGGTTATGGGATCCTGGGGGGTTCAGGGCTGTGGCGCTGCTGCTGCACCGTGACGGGTTGGCGTCCTTGGTTCGCCTTGGCCCTGGCTTGCTGTGCCTCAGGCCTGGGCCAGCAGGTGGCTACTGCCCGTGCTCTCTGCCGCTGCAGCCTGCCCAGCTGATGCTCCCCAGCTCTGTGATAAGGACTTGGCTTCAGTGAGATAGAGCCACAGGTCAAGGTGTGAAAACCAGCTGGGACTTCTAAGGCCAAAGGCTCTCCAGGAGGGGCGGGGGAAGGGCCATTTCTCCCCACCGTGAGCTGCTGCCACACCAGAGTCTCCAGGGGGCGTGCTGTGGTAGAGATGGCCGGGGCTCTGAGGGCAGCGGGCTAGGGGCTGGCCCCGCTCTGCACCTCCCAGCTGGGGCTGCGCCTGGCAGGTGCTCAGCTGGTACGATCCCTTTGCCTTCCCAGGCCCCAGTCTTCCTGCCTGCTGTATCTGTCACTGTGACACATCACGCCCAAACACTGTGGCTTGAAGCAATATCATCGACTCGCCATCTCTACCCCCGGTGTTGGGTCCATGGAGCACCAGATGGGGAAATGGCCCCAGCCAGAGACCTAAGTGGCACGGTGGTGGCAGGGAAGGATGAGGACCGGAGCTTGATCCTTAGCCCAGATCTTGGCTCTGCCACTTGCAGGCTCAGTGGCCCCTAGAAACTGGTTCTCCCAGATGTCCCAGCTGCTGCTGCTACAAAAACGTAGATGATAATAGAAATACTGTACGAGTGGACAGAGAAATTAGAAGAGACCATCGGGCCTGGCACACAGCAAGAGGTCAGCAAGTGACCAGAGTCCTCCGGCTGTCTGGGTTCTACCTTTTCAATGTTTCCTGAATCGCCGGCTTCTCTTCATTGGCGCCCAAGCTGCGGTCAGCGAGGCTCAACTGTACCAGTCCTTCCTGGTGGGAATCCCTGCAGCCACAGAAAAGGCGCAGAGACCGACTGTACGTGACCCCCTGCCCAGGCCAGCCCCGCGCCCGTGTCTGCAGGAGATGGAGCGGGTCCTGTGCCTGGGCGGAGGTTCTGCAGCCTTGCCCTCTCCTCTCCAGCTGTCCCTCTGTCTCCTCTGCTGAGCTTCGTCCACTTCCTGAGGGACCGCACTGTCCAGTGTGGCCATTGAAAACCTCCCCAGAATCCCCTTTGCAGTGTCCTCTATGGCTCTCAGCACTGGAAAAGAAAGGGAGAGGGAAAGTCGGACACAGGCATCTCACTGCCTCCCCGGGGCCTTCAGAGCCCCAGGCCGAGTGGTGCTCGGTCAGCTGGCTTCTCCTTGGTCCATCCCGCGGTGGATGGGAGAGTCTCAGGCCTGATCCTGGGCTCTCCTTTCCTCAGTTGTCCTGGGAGGGCTCTGGCTCTGCTGTTGGCTCTCGGGTTCGCGTCACTCCTCACCTGTCCCTGGGCCAGATGGTGAAGTTCGCCTTCTCCTTCAAGCAGTGGCCTCGGTACAGTGACGTGGCCCAGGGTCAGGCTCGCTCCACATCCTCAGTGCTGAGTGACGTAGGAATCGTTAGGATTAGGACTTCCCGAGTCCATGTGTATGAATCATCCAAGGGCCGCCAAGACCGTCTGTGTGCTAGTGTTTTACTCCTACTTCAGAAATGGAGCAGAACCATGGCATTTGCAGGTCAATGGATGTAGTTAGAGAGGATGATGCTAAGTGAAGTTGGCCAATCCCCAAACACCAAATGCCAAATGCTTTCTCTGATACAAGGAGGCTGATTCATAGAGGGGTAGGGAGGGGGAGCGTGGGGGAATAGACGGACTCTAGATAGGGCAGAGGGGTGGGAGGGGAAGGGAGGGCGCAGGGGGTTATTAATGATGGGGAATGTGATGGACATTATTACCCAAAGTACAGGTATCAAGACACAAATTGGAGTGAATGTACTTTGTGTACAACCAGAGATATGAAAAATTGTGCTCTATGTGTGTAATAAGAATTTTAATGCATTCCATTGTCATGTATAAATAAAAAATTGATTTAAAAAAAGAACTTAAAAAAAAGAAATGGAGCAGAAATTAAATTCTTGAGTATGTTTAGCATTTACTCAAAAAAACAAACAAACAAAAAACCTAAGATATCCACAATTCCTATTTCCATCAACCAATGTTTATTGAGCGTTTTTGTGTACCAGGAGGTAGGGAGATGTGAAGTTAAACGTGACATGGTCCCTGACTTCCTATTGTCAGGGGAGCTTCACTCAGGATTAAATGAGGTATTGAGCAAACATTTGTTAAATGGATGAATAAATAATAAATCTGAGTATTTAATCTTAAAAAAGTCAGTGCCTTTTAACTTTATAATTGTTTAGAGACAACTGAATGTGTCTTGTTTTGAATACAGAAATAGCTGCGGGTTTCTGGGTGGGAGCCACTAACCCGCCCACACTGTGGAGAAATATTATGGACCCTTCAAGTCCAAATGAAATACCAACACAAAAGAGCTATTTGCAATGCAAATGGGAAGCCGACAGGCTTTGTAAAGATCAGGCCCAGGAAACCAGCCCCCAGCTGCTGTGAGGAGGGGGCTTAGCAGTGTTGATGAATTACCGAGGCAGTGAAAATCCCAGAACTCTGATTTGTTGAACCGCATCAACTTGCACCTGGGAAGGGCTCTCAGGCCACTGGCCTGTTTGTAAAACGACCAGTTTCCGCCTACAGATCAGTGATTTTGAGCCTTTTTTTGGAATACATTTCCTTTGGAGAACCTGCTCAAAGCAGAGCACCCCTTGCATTCATGTCCAGGGACGATTCCTGGGTGCCCAGAGTTGTCTTGCAGACTTGGAGTGGCCCTGTATGTCCATGAATGGCTCCCACGACATTGGAGACAGAACGTGCCGGCAGGCAGAGGAGGGAGAGGTTGGGCACCATTGTGTACCGTATGTCAAAATGCATGCTACCGTCGTGTGCAACTCATGAGAACAATTTAAAAAACAAGGATGCGTGTGCGGGGAGCGACTGCAGGGGGACAGAGTGCCTGGGTGCGGTCGGTCGGGCACCTGCTGGTTTGGCTTCTAGTGCACGGAGGGGTGCACGGGGCTGGGGGTGGGGTGCAGGCTTGCTCACACGCTAGTCACACGGCTTCTGATTGTTAGGTTGCACTGGGACCTTATTTGTTGGAGCAAAGAGACCAGGGACTCAACCTGGAGAGGGCCTCTGTCCAGATTGAGGTGGACGCAGAGTCTGCGGGGAGCGCCACCAGCGAGATTCAGTGAGAAGGAGACCCCGCTGCAGCTCCTGCCTCTCCAGGCCTCTCCGGTTCTGATGCTCCTGGGGAGGCCGCGGCAGGAGAGCCACATCTCTCTGTCCATCAGCTCCCAGGCCTCAAGAGCTGTCGTCCCTATTTGCACCCCTGGTAATCACACCCGTTTCTCCTCACCCCTCCTCAAAGGGCCGAGCTGAGGTCTCCTTTCACCTGCCTCCATCTCGCAGGTGTTCAGGGTGCATTTCCCCAGCTGTTTGGTGGTCAGATGTCGGCCACCCTGGGGGTCACTGTCTCCATCAACCCAGCCACAGCCTGGCTGGCCCAGTCCTCCTTCTGGCACTCACGGATGTGCCAGGAACGGTCAGAGGTTCACGGACATGTCACTGGTCGCTCTGGGCCTGATGTCTTCAGTCCCTGGATTCCCTGGGAATTTTCCAGTCTGACTCAAAATGCATGGTGGCTTCTGTGACAGGCTGCTCCCGGCAGACCCTGACCCCTCACTCTGGGTGGCGGACCTTAGGCCAGGGTGAGAGAAGGGCTGCTGCCAGCCAGAGCTGCCAGGTCAAGGCCTGAGATGTGCCCTCCTGGACTCTCGGCCCCTGGCCCTCACCACTCACCGGGGTACCTTCCCAGGGCTTGATGGAGCCCAACTTTTACGCTACAAGTGCTGCGTGAAACTGGCTGTTTGAAATATATCAGCAGCTGCTGCCAGATCCAGCTGGCAGGGAGCCGGAGAAGGAAAGCAACTTTGCACCTCCCCAGCCTCCCCACCTCCAGTGGGTGCCCCAGAGTGCGCGTCCGCTCTTTGCCAGGACCCAGGCACTTGGAGTTCTCAGACACTTCAGGTGCCTGCCGAGCCTTTGCCAACTCGTGGACAGACTCTGGGAACCCTGATGTCATCCGTGGAGAAAGACCCTCGTTGCCCAGTGTGACCCCAGTGAGCGGGGTGGTGGGGCCAGGGAGGAGGGGCGTGGTTGCCAACATCCCAGTTTGGCTTTTCAGTTTCAGAACGTGAATGATGAAAGCCAGAGTGACCTGCCGACCGTCGGGGACCAGCGAGTGCATTGTGGACCGTGGTTCTCTTGGGTTCCTGGTGGTAAGACCACAGCTTTCCATGGAGAAGGGCACGCGTGTCTGAGTGCTTCACACCCAGAGACCTACCACGGCCATGCCAGGAGCCCGTGTCCCCTCCCCAGCCATCTTGCCAGAGTGTCCCTGCGCCAGGCCTGCGAGGTCCCCGAGCCGCCAGGCTGTGACCGTGTGGCTTCAGGAGGCGGCGCCATGAGCGCGATGGTGCTCACGCATTCATCCTCGGGCTCCTGAGCTGGGCCTTGCTAAGCTCTTGCTGTTTCCACAAAGGCCTTTGCCCTCTCTGCACTCGAGGGGCTTACACCCCGGGAGGGGGCAGGGGAAAGGGCAGCGACACCACCCCTCCTGTCCGTTGCTGTTCACCAGCGAAACGGAGGGAAGGGAGCAGTCTCACAGGGATGCTGGGGTGATCCAAGGCTTGACACGTGGGAAGTTTTACAAGGTAGCATAAAGCCCTGGGGCGGGGGCAGTCAACTGGGCCTGCAGGAGGCCTGAACTCGGGCAGTCCGGCCTCCCACCTGGGCATCTCTGGGACCTCACTGCTCCCTGCTGGGATCTGGGGACCTGCAAAGTCAGGGCCGAGGTTCAGAGCCCTGAGCTCACCACCTGCTTCTCTGCCTGCCACACCTGCCTCTGGGGATGAGCGTGCTCACCTGTGCGGCTCACGCCCTCTCCCTGCCAAGGGGTCCAGAACCCCGGAGACAGGAGCACCCACAGGTGACATGAAATATGCAGAGAGCCTTCCTCTTACTGGTTTATGATTTATAACTTTTATTCTGGAAGTTTCCAAACATGTGCAAAAATAGAGAAAATACAGGTGGACTAGCCCTTATCTGAAATGTTTGGAACAAAAGGTGTTTTGGAGTTTGGGTGTTTTCAGGCTGGGATGTATCTGCGTATACATGATGCGATACCCTGGGGGGATGGGACCCAAATTTAAGCACAGGATTTCTTATGTTTCACATACACTTGTACACAGAGCCTGGGAGGTGATTTCATACAATATGTCAATAATTCAAGGCAGGAAACAGAGTTTGCTGGTGTGGGGTTCCCCACTGTGCATCAGGTGGCTGCTCAGCGAGCTCTGGATTTTGGAGCATTTTGTGTTATAAATTTTAGATTAGGAATGTTCACGTGCCCATCCCCAGTGCCTACAAAAGTTGCTGACCTGTGTGCACCCGGTTCTACCTGTACACACTGCTCCTCCTGATCCTGGGTTACTTTAAATGCAGTACTTCTTTCTTTAGGAAACCTGATGGTATTATTGTGCTAGAGTTCTAAAATGTCCGTAGTAGTGTCAGGTGCACTTCTCTGTGGCTGTCTGGCAGGTCCTTATGGGGCGGATGTCTTGACATCAGGACCTGCGCAAGGCCAGGGGTTTTGTGGTCCTGGGCCTGCTTGTACGCTCACTGGGGCCACCTGGAGGGGGGAGGCTGGCCCAGGCCTCTGGGCTCTGGTGCCCTCGGGTGCAGGGCAGGAGTAGGAAGTGGACCAGAGGGAGGTGTGGGGATGCCCCCTCCTCAGCCAGCTGGAGCCGGGGTGGCCTCCCAGGCGGGCGGGGCTCATCTACGGCTTTGTGCTCTGCAGAGTGTGATGGGAACAGAACTGCTTTGAGCTGGGGGCGGTGAGGACGGCCCGGTCACCTTGGCATTTGATATAGAATGAAAGCAAGGGCCAGAGGACAGCCTGGCCCTGGGTTCCAGAGCGAGGGCCAGGTTGAGAGTGGGCCCTGGCCTCCTGTCTCTGAGGAGCTCTGTGCTAACCGTGACCGCTCATAGGGGAGAACATGGGCTCCTGGATTCCTTCTAGGGGCTACGGGCTGGCTCTGCTGGCTGAGAGGGTGCCTGGGTCCCCCAGGGTCATTTATATCTCATGACTGGCTTGGGGGACTCTGAATACTGGGCAGCATGATTTAAATTGGAGAGCTTGGTTGGGGAGGGACTTGGAAGAACAGAACCTCAGATTTAAAGAGGAATCTCCAGCTGGCCCCAAGATCCTGGCCTGGTGCCTCTGCAGCACCTCCAACCCCCCCATTAAAGGTCATCCAGCTACTTTTGTATCGCTGCAGTGACTGGGCACTTGCCACCTCTCAGCAGTGTTCCCTGCTGTGGGCCACCTCTAACAGCAGGACAACAGCAGACTGATGTGTTGAAACCTGCCTCCCTGTGATTTCTGCCCACAGGCCTGGCTCTGCTTCGGGAGCTGGTTACAGACTCGAGATCCACAGTCCTTCCATTACATGGAACCGCCTCTCAGTGTCCCTGCTGAGAAGTGACACTGCTTCTGAGCTTGGAGCAAGGAGGGGAGGAGGGAGAGAGAGGGGAAGACGCAGAGAGACGTTCATAGGACAAGCTCTCATGTTTTGTCACTTGCTCTGTGGATTCCAAAAAAATGTACTCTGCTCTCTCTTCCATTCTCTATTTCTTAAAAGTGCTTTTTCTTTTTATTTCAGTTCTCTAAAATTAAACTCTCGACTACACCTTGCTTCTCTTCCACGAATCTTGCCTGCACCCCCTTGGATGCCAGGCACAGTCCGGAGCCTGCTTGGAGGGACATGCTGCTTCCTTCTCCTGGGGGTCCCACAGGGAGCTCCCGAGCACCAAGCAGGGCCTCCTCCATGGCTCCTTGGTAGAAAATCAATAGGAGTCTTTGGCCGAACCCTTGGCCTGGTATAATTATTTCCCAAAGTGCCAGCAGTCCCCAGGGTGCATGGTAGATTGCAGAGGCGCATGGGGGAGCTGCCCCTGTCGGGGGGTCTGCTGCTGGGCATGCGGGCCTCTGGCTGGTGGTGTGAGTGGCCCCTGCAGGATCTGTGAGGGCCACTTCCTCCTAGGCTGGTTGTGCGTGAGCAATCCCCATCAGGGTGGACTCCCCCAGTGTTCGTTATGTGGCCGCCTGCTCTCTGGGGACAAGGTCATGTTGGGAAGTGACGTCTTTGTCTATTTATTCAGCTCACCCCCTTGTCAACACCTTCTGAGCCCCTACTATGTGCCAGCCTTTCTGCCAGAAGGCATGAGCCTAACACCGGCATGAGCAGGACAGCTGCGTCCCCAGAACTGCTGACGGGGCAAAGTGACAGCCCACTGTGGGACCAGTGTGCTGCCGCCCGCGGTTCTAGGGTGGGGGGAGCCTGCTTCTAGATGGAAAGCGGGAACCTTCCGGGAGATGGTGTGTAGGACGCTTTAGCCTCAAGACTGGGTGTACCTAGTCTTTGGGAAGTGGCGGGCAGAACCAGCCTGCAGGACACCCCAGGCCAGTTGGGGGACCCCCTCCGCTACCCTCAGGCTGACTCCCTCACTCCCCTTGAGCACTGGGGTTGGGCTCCGTAGACTGAGGCCCCAGGTCAAGTTCACAATGCCATAGGCTCTCAGCTATGCATTGTTCCTACACTTCAACCCTCTCCACACCTCCCCAGGGCTGGACGGGTCACTTTAAAATTTCAGTGATGAAAAATTTTAAATGAGGATATTTAAAGGTCCTAAAGGAGCCCAAGGATCTGTGCCTGGAACCAGAGATGAGGAGAGTTGGAAGTGGGTCTGTGGGTGGCACTGTCACAGGAGAGGGCTGAGGCTCTGGTTCAGGCTGGCCAGGAGCTGCTGGCACAGTGAGTGGCAGAAAGGTGGCCCTGGAGGTGGGCATCCCGCCTGCCTCCCCACTGGTCAGGACAGGAAACGGTGGTGACTACCCTGGACAGACTCTACCTGGAACGGGGGAGTCTTCCCCAAAATAGCAGACCGACACCAGGGGCGGGGGTGGGACTCCCGCCCCCATCCTAAACACCCTTGCAATTTACCTTTAAAAATAGCGGCAGCTCATGAACAACCTGTGAGTCATGCGGGGCCCCTTCCAACAGAGTCATGAATAAAACCTCCCGCCAGCCGGCCCTAATGGCTCCGCCTTGGATGTTTTATTGATGGATTCCCCCTGAGTGCCAGCTGCTCACAGACTGAGTCAGGGCTCACCCCAGGCACGCCGGGTCAGCGGCCCACCCTTGCTGGCCAACGCACTGCAGCCACTCTGCTCCACACAGGTGGGCGGCCTCGGGTCCCCTGGGGACAGAAACGCAGTCGAAGCACATGGGAACCCTGCCTGGCCACTGAGCAGAAGGGCCCAAGGCACAGGTGGACCTGCTGTGGACCCGGAACTGCTGCACCCACTGTGCGTTTCCTCAGAGGCGGGGAGTGGACGCCCACTGGGGGCTGTAGCAACGACTTCCCGGAGCCCGGACAGAGCATGGCCCTGCAGGCATAAGCCCCTCTGAAGAGAGCTCCGCCTGCCCCAGCGCTCTGGGTGCCAAGCTCGGCCCATGCCCAGGAGTGGTCATGAGGGAGGCCCCCAGTAAGAGAGGTGAGGGCTCTGGTCTACCCAGGGAGCCTGGGCTCTGGGCAGGAGCCGGGGACCCTATTGACAGACAGCCCAGAGGCTGCCTAGGGACATTGCTGTCTGCACAGGTGTGGAAAACGGAGTGTGCAGGGGCAACTTCCGGCCTTTATTAAAAATAAACCCTATAAGAAGGACAGTTCCCACGGCGAGAAAGGGACACTGAGAGCTGGACTCCAGGCGTCAGGATGACCTTGACCTTGGTGGGCTGGGAAACCACCTGAGAGATCAGGTGGCCACTGTGGTCCATCCTGGGACTCTGAGTGACCATTGAAGGATGTGGTGGCTTTGGGGTGGGACATGGGCACCCTCAGAATGTCTCTGACTGAGATCTCAGGTCATGTTTCAAGTTTGTTGAGAAAAGTCGTTGTAAGGAGAGAGGGAGAGAGGGAGAGAGGACTCCTGGCACGAGGCCAGCGTTTTGGGAGCCCCCCAACAGGACGTGACAGGAGGGGGCACAGCCCTTCAGACCCCAGGTCACACTGAGGCCATAAGGAGCAGACGCTCGGCTGGAGAGCCCAGAGCAGCCGTGGGGAAGCGGAGACGCTGCCCGAGGGAAGGCCAAGGGCCTGGAGGGTGCAGTGGGCGTCCCCACAGCTGGCCGGCCCCCCAGAGTTCCCAGTCCTAATGTTGGCTCCCAGGCCTGTGGCTCCCATGGAAGTCCCCCGATTTGAGGCTGCTCAGGAGAATCTGGGTCTCAACAGAACGGTGGGGTGGTGTGGCCACGAGCCCAGGCCCGGGCCTGGGTCATCCTGGCCACTGAGTGCAAGTTCACTATGGAGCAGGGTGAGTCAGACCCAGGACTCCTCAGGACGCCGTCTTACAGGGTGGGGATGGAGACGCGGGACATGACAAGCCAGGGGGTTCTCTGTCGGGCGTGCTCTGGGGAAAGCCCTGGCTTCCGGGCCGGGAGGGTGGGGGCTGCAGTTTTAGTGGGAGTGTTGGTGGAGGGCGCCCCGTCTCGAAGGCTGTAAGGATTCTGGCGGTGGAGACGCGTGAACAGCGTTCCTCTGGTGAGCAAACTCCCAGGGTGTGTGTGGGGGGGGGGACAGGCACCCTGGTCCCCCACTTGAGAGATTCTGCAGTTTCCCCAGGAACTCGTAAGGTGACCCGTACTCCCGCCAGGCCCAGCTGCTGTGGCAATGCCCCGCGTGAGGAGCTCTGTGCTGGGGTCTTGTCAGCCTCGACGGTGATCCCAGACACTCAGCAACGAAGGGCCTCCCTGCTGGACACCCCACTGGTGGACCGGCTCTGCTGCTCCGAACCTGCTCCCAACAGTAACTCTGAGCAGTGGACTTTCCTGAGAGCCACAGGAGCTCCCAACGCCGCACACTGCAACTGTAGAGTGTGACTGAGGAATAAGCGGCACAGTGTTGCTGACCCCGTAACCTGCTGGTGACACGGGGAACACTGCACTCCTGACGCCTGTGACCTATGGGGCCTGCTGCTGTAAACAAGCCGGCAGCTTGCCTCTCTGCCGTCCTGCGTCCTGCCACCGGCCTCTGCACCGTGCTCTGTCTGCTGTTGCTGTTTTTACAGAAGGTAACATTCAACCAGAGACCTGGGATGAGGAAGGGTGCCATGTTGGAATTTGGGGCCAGAGTGTCAGAAGAAACAGCTGGGACAATGGGGAGAATGGTGTACGGTAGTCCCCCTTGTCTGCAGGGGACATGCTCCAAGACTGCAGTTGGTATTGACCTCTACGTACACTATCCTTTCTCCTCTTCACCACCCAGGGTCAAGGGTGAGTTACAAATCAGGCACAGTAAGAGATCAGCAATAGCTGATGACAAAATAGAATGATTGTTCCCACAGACGGTAATAAGAGCTAATCAGAATTTATGGAGCGTGTTATGGTTTGGACAAGTGGTGTCCCCCCAAAACTCACAGGTGAGACACTGCCACATGTTCATGGGAGAAGCTGCAACCTAATGTGAATTAATCCACTCGAATGGATTAACTGGGTGGTAACTGCAGGCAGGCAGGATGAGGCTGGCTGCAGGAAGTAGGTCACTGGGGGCGGGCTTTGGGGTTTATATCTGTCCCTGGTGAGCGGAGCTTCTCTGCTTCTGTTGCTGGGTCCCCAGCGGCCTTCCCCGACCTGCCCTTCCACATCACGTTATGACTTGTCCTGGGCCCAGAGCAGTGGAGTCAGCTGACCATGGACTGAACTCTGGAACCATGAGCCAAGATGAACGTTTCCTCCTGTAAGTTGTCCTTGTCTTTTGGTCACCGTGACACAAATCTGATTAAAACAAATGGTTTATTTCTGGAAACTTCCATTTAATGTTTTCAGAATTCAGTGAACTGCCAGTAACCGGAGCCTTAGGAAGCGAAGGCATGAGTAGAGGGACAGGTGTGTGGCACTGTGGGCAGCTTGGGGACACGCTAAGGCAGGGACCTCTGTAAGGGGTGATGAGGACAGCGTGCGCCTTGGAGATGGAGTGACATGACCTCTCAAGATGGCCTCGCTGCTGGGTGACACTGACAACCGTGAGGTCAGCGCAGCTGGTGGCCCTGTTACGCCTGCTTCCAGCTGAGCATCTGCGCTTGACCCTTGGACCCGAGGTGAGCAGCATGGGCAGCCTGGCCCCGAGGTGAGGCGGGGGGACGTGCTTCCCACCAGGAGGTCATGGCTGGGGGCTTTCAGGACACAGGGCATTCCCCTCCTCCCAGGGCCAGCAGGAAGTGCAGGTGAGGTCCCAGCTGAGGACTTTGAAAGGCTCCTCCTCCCACCCAGGCCCTCTCTGGTCCCCTGTCCCCATCTGGTCAACTAGAACGCCGGGCCAGGGTCTCAGGCCAGGTCCACTGCTCCCATCAGGATGCAGAAGGAGGTGGGGGGGGCAGCTGAAGCCAGCAGGAGCTCCTGACGCCCCCTGCTCCTATCAGCCAGGGCAGCAAGGCCATCAGAGTGAGTCTGTCCTGCGGGTGGGCCAGACCTTGGACGGCCCTCTGCCAGAAAATTGTCACAAAATGTGTGAATCATGGTGTTTATGGTGTAAACGGAACTCGCACCACGGGCACAGCCTTGCCACTGGGGGTAGGAGCAAGGGGTCTTTGGGAGGTGGTGGTGCTGGTAATGGGGTTTCCTGGGGCCCCTGAAAGGAGACCGTGCATGTGCCATTAGGACCTGCGCACAGCTACGGCCGCGAGTACGGAGTCTTGTCTGTGGGTGCAGGGGCTCCCTCTGCTCTGCTCACCCCAACCCAGGGATAGTCCCAGGCCCAAGCCTTGGTGTGAGCTGAGCTTCAGGGGAGGCGCTGGCCAGGCAGGTCTGGGTGGGCAGGAGGTCGTGGGCACAGGTCCGCACCGTGACACCCTTGCAGGAGGGAGAGGGGCTCATGGAGGTCTTGTCCACACAGTCCAAGAGCCTCCAGGACCAGGTATCACCATGACCCCAGGAGGCCACCTGCCAGGGAGGTATGGCAGACGGGAAAGGCCAGAGGAGGGCCAGGTGGTTGGCCTCCACCTTCATCCCTCTCAGAATCAAACAGAGCCTCCTTCCTCTGGCAACGTTTTCCTGGTCCTCAGCTCCCCCTGACCAGGGCAGGTGTCCAGCTCCACAGTCAGGTGTCCGGCACTGGCGCTCTCCCTGTGGGCTCCCGGTAGGTCCCCACCGGTGTCCCTGGGGAACGTGGCCATCCTCTGGCCCGGCAGGGTTGACCACAGGGTGAACCGGGGAACAGGGCTGCTGGCCCTCAGCACACTCGCCAGGAGCGCGTCATTGCTTCTTGAGAAGATGGCCCAGGAGTGGGCAGCTCCAGCACGACTGTCACCACGCCCTCGGGGAGTGGTCGGAACTGTCTGCAAAGCTGCTGCACAACAAGACATCACTCTCGCGTGGCCAAGGGTCTCTAGGCTCCTCCTCGACCGTCCAGCTTCCCAGGCCGCCTCTCCCTGAAGGCAGAGCGTTTCCTGCCCGTTTTCCGGCTGACGGAGCCGCCTCTGTGGCATTCCTGTGTTTTTAGTGGTCGCACCTTCAGGGTTCGTGATGCAACATCTCTAGCCCAAGAGCTGACTTTGCAGGAAACGAGATTTGAAATGCTGAACCAAGGAACCAGCACTCCCATCTGGGCTTCACAAAGCCCTTGCTCCCTATGCCCCCGGAGCCAGACACGGCTTGCTGGCTGGACCTTGAGTGGCCGCTGCTGGGATGGGTGGTGGCTGAGGGGCTGAGCTGGTGCTGAGCTCAGGAGGAGCGAGAGACATGGCCAGCCATGGTGGGCTTCTGTGGACAGCACCACAAACAGCACCATTGTTTCTCCTCCCTGGGGCATGACCTACCCTGGTCATTGGGACCGTGCACAGTGAAAGGAAAGTGACCACGACACTCGGAGCG
This sequence comes from Callospermophilus lateralis, assembly GCF_048772815.1. Lineage (NCBI taxonomy): Eukaryota > Metazoa > Chordata > Mammalia > Rodentia > Sciuridae > Callospermophilus > Callospermophilus lateralis. The sequence continues at coordinate 108,363,275 of NC_135317.1, read as the reverse complement.
ACCAAGAGATCTTTCTGCAGCAGTGCAACAGAGGAGAAAAGAGAGAGAGAGAGGGGAGAGAGAGCAGAGAGCATGCACGCAAGGGAGACAGAGAGATCAAGAGAGAGAGACAGAGCAAGAGAACAAGAGAGAGCGGGGCCCAGCAGGAGGGAGTTTTTAGAGCCCAAATCTAGCGGGGCCTCTGGGTCTGCAAGCTGCCTTGTTGGCACAAGGGGGGTTGAGTGTTCAGCCTTGAGTGGGGGTTGAGTGTTCAGCTTTGACGCAAACAGGTGATAAAGGACCAGACAGAGGGGGGTTTGAGTGCGTGGGCCATCCTGCAGCTAACATTTGTTCAGCCTGCCCTGCAGACAACATAGTTCAGCCTGTTCTGCACCTAACATTCCTCCCTTTTTGTTTTTCTAAGTGACACTGGGGACGTCGTAAAGTCCTCTAGCTATTTCCTGCTTAATGGTGGGTGGCGTGGAACCTAGAAGGGAAAGTGGAGGAATGTTCAGGGGACAGGTCTGTGAACACCAGGGCAGCCAGAAATAACCAGTGGCTATAGACAGTTATTTCGGAAGGGGCAGAGTCCATAAAGGTTCCTTGAACCCATAGGTTGTCAATGGCATCAAACCACTTCTGAGCAGAGGAGATCTTGGGTCTCAGCCATTGGTCCTGTTGTGGGGACTCTAGGAAGTACCGGAGGTGGCTTGGTTGAACCCAGTAATGTCAAGGGTGAGAGCCCGATCGCAGCCAGTGGAAGGGCATCGCCTTGACCCATGAACTGAGAGTGGGTGGTGCCATCCTGGTGCCATGTGGCTTGGATGTGGAAGCGGCATCTGTGGTTTGAGATAAAAACTTGAGAGAGAATAATGATTAGTAGAAGAAGAGGGTTGGCGAGAAATTTTGAGTTTGGTGGGCGTGGTGATAGTCCAGGAGTGGACATTTGGAACAGGTGCCTTTTTTAAGGCAGGAGACATGGTACCAGGGAGAGTGGCCCCAAAGCTTGGCCACCATTGGGGTAGTAGGTATGACTGTATGTTGTTCCGTCCAGCGAGGTTCCAACGATTGAGAATGCAGTTCCTGAAGTAAGACTGAGTCACCCAGTTGAAGAGGGTCCAGTTCAGCTGGTGGTTGTGCTGGAATTGAGGCAATGAATGGAACAGGAAGGCACTGGTCTGCATGTTCCCTTAGGAGTTTGCATAGAAGTGTGAGCTAGGGCAGGTAGGGCGCAGGGGAGGAGGAGTGACTGTAAAGCTTTGGGTGGTTAAGAAAGGGCACCCATTTAATTGCTCAAAGGGGCTAAGGCCTGAGGGGGCCCTTGGGGCTGCCTGATTCAGGTGAGGGCCAACGGCAGGAGATTGGGCCAGAAGAGCCTGAGTTCAATAGTGAGTTTAGTGAGATGATCCTGGAGAATGCCCTTAGGCCTCTCAGCCTTACCCGAGGACTGGGGTTGGTGGGGGATGTGAGCCTCCTAGTGACGTTGAGGCCTTTGGAGACTATTGAACAACCTGAGAAGTGAAGGCTGGATTTGTAGTCTGACTGGATGGAGGCGGGAAGTTCCAACCTGGGAATGATCTGCTGGATGAGGATGGAGGCTACAGTGTCAGCAGTTTCCCTGGATGTGGGGGAGGCTTCTATCCAATCTGAAAAGTATCAACCAAAGTAAGTAGGTAGCGAAGCTTTCTGTGCCTAGGCATGGAGTGAAGTTGATCTACCAGCCTTCGCCTGGGTGGTGGCTCCTCATTTGAGGTGTGGGGAGCTTAGGTTTGATGCTTCCTTGTGGGGATGCTGTAGAGCAGACAGAACAAGAAGAGTGGACCTGCTGGAGAGCAGTTCTCATTCCTAGGAAGTGAAACAGGGGTTGTGAAAGCTGGAAAAAAGGGGTTAGAGAGGGTTTTAGATGGGCAGAGTCTCTGGAGCCAGAGGAGTTGGTCATGAGTCGTAGGTGTCTGTCTTGGGCACCAGGGCTGGTAGTCTTGAAGAACTGGTTGGTTGACCAACTGGTTGGTGAATTTGGTTATCTGATCTTGCAGGAACTTCTGTAGGCAATTTAACAGATATGGCCCTATTAGGAGGAACATAGAGAGGACTAATAGGGGTCCTGTGAGGGGGGGGAGCCAAGGCCGTACTTGACTGAACATTCCCCATGGAGCCTGTTGGCCTAGTTGCTGTCTCCTTTTTCTAGCTGTTCTTTGTCCTTCATTACCCCCAGGAATGACTGTGCTTTGGCTTAACTGATTTTGGTAGGTGTTTAAGATCAAGCTGGTCAAATTGACTTTGTTTCTATCTATTGTTAAGAGTCAGTGGGGTTCCCACAGGGGTCACTCGTCGGGGAACCTGAGAGCAGCTTCTCAGTTCTGCTAGTGCCATTTGCGCTAGGATGGGTCCAGGTCTTGCTTGACCATGTGGCTTCCCTTGGAAGCATCAGGGATGTCTCCTGTCTCCAGTGACCCTCCTATTCACAGCAAGTGCACGGATTGGCTTTTCATTCTCCAGGGGTCTCATTAATCTCCCTGATCAGGAGGTCATGTGGCCCAGAGTTGGATTCAGACTGACTCAGAGGGCCAGAGCCAAATATTGGTTTTCTTGGCCATTTTAATTTAAGTTTTGATCATAAACATCCAGCAAAGTCAGCTTCACCTTAAATTAAGAGTACTGGGCTTTAGCTGAAGTCTGGCCTACTTTGGAGTCATTCTGACATGTAGTAAGATGGGAGGCACAGCCTTATCTCAGGTAAGGCTAAGATTTATAAATCTTAGATAAAGTGTTCTATTATTGAACTGATCTTTGTTTTTAAATATTATTTTATAAAGTTTACCTATATTGTTGCTTGATGTCACATGAATACTAACACAATATGATATTATATTTAAATTATACCCAGTGTATAGAACTTCATATTAATCTTATTGATAACAGGTCCAGTTATAGAACATTAAATAATATAAATAAATCTTCAATATGTTATTTTTATAAGCCTAAAATTACCATGCAACCTTTTGGAGAACACCAGCTTGATATAGTTTTTTTTAAAGCTTCTATCTTAATGACTTATATACCTGGAAAATATGAACACATTTAATACACAGAGAAGAGTAATAGTATCACCATTACATTGTTTTTTTTATATTAATCAAGTTTAGCTCTTAAAGAAATAAGATATTACAATATTGCAAAATAACAGTTGTTGTTTAACCATAGTTGTATACACAGACCTTCTTTAACACTTACTTACACCTATATAGCCAACGTACACAGACCTTCTTTATCACTTGCTTAAACCCTCTTATTTACTTAATAGACTCTTTTATCCAGAAACACATTTTCCTTCTATTAAATCCATACCTAGAACCTTCTAATTTCTCTTTCCCATCTGTTAACTCCTTCTTTATTTACATTTTAAACAATCCTTGTAAATTTCTGAATTTAGGCAAATTATTCCATTTAAATAAAGAGATATTTTGTTATTTGCAGCACACAATTAATCACATCTGTTGACCATTTCATGAAAAGATGAACAATGTTTAAGTATATAGAATTATACTGTTGTAGGGACGGACAAGGCAAGGCACCTAAGATAGCAGAGAATATAGGGAAACAGTTTTATTTGGTTGCAGCCAGATTCAGAGTGCACTGCTTCTGTTGTAATCAATTAGTCCCCTGAACCCCAAGTTTAGGTAGTTTCAGAATTTTGTACCCAATTTGTAAGGGGAGGGGCTCAGAAGTTCAGAGTCTGCAGAAGTTCACAAAAAGCAGTTTGTTTTTTTTTTTGTTCTGTTCTGGGCAAGTTAACTTTTCAAGGACACTTGGGAAGGGGAGAACTTTTCCTTCCCTTTCTTTCCTCCCCCTGCCAGCTGTTACCATGGAGCCCAGGTGGTAACTTCCTTATCTTAGAAATGTAGCCATCTCTGCGAAGCCCAGCTCAAGGCCAGAGGTCTTGTTCACATATTTTGTGAAAAACCAGTAAGGGGGTGTCCAGCGCCTGGAGCGCTGATTTTTTTCAGCCAGTGGCCAAGTAAAACAGGGCAACGGGAAAATAGGAAGTTTATCTACATTAAACTCTTTTGTAGAGATTTTTTTGCTGAAAGTCCTAAAATCAGCCATGGTGAAGATTTCCGGAGGTCAGTGAAGACTTCTCTGTGGGCCTGGTAGGGAGGGGGAAGACTGGAAGGCGGGGCTGAGAGCAGCTCCGTGGTGGATCTGAGAGTGAGGAAGGAGATGTAGAAGAACAGGATTTTCCCTAGCAAGGAAAGCTTGAGCAGAACAGGATGGGAGTGAATATCCCCAAAAGCCTGTGAGGGACTTTAAATTCTTAGTAACCTGTTTTCAGTGATGACAAAGCAACTTTAAAGGCCATTTTTTCCCAGATCTTGGATAGGGGTCTGAGGGCTCTCCTCAGCTCGTTTGAGCTTTGGGTTAGCTGGTAAGAGGACCTGGTGGGACCCGGTGTGGGTGCTGACAGGAGAAGAGAGGAGTGAGGGGTGGAGGGATTCCTTCAGTACCTGCTACCTCAGTAAGGGGTCAAGGGTCTGAGAACCGGCGGAGGTTTGGGTTTTTGAAGTAGAAATTGGAGGGGAGAAATCAGGTTGCTGAGGTGGGAAATCAGGTTGCTGAGGTGAGAAATCAGGTTGCTGAGGTGGGAAATCAGGTTGCTGAGGTGGGGGTGATGGCGGAGGGGCTGGGGCAGAAGGCTGAGGGTGAGGGCCTTCTAGAGGCAGGTGATAGAGTGGGGGCTCCTCAGCAAGGTCAGAAGAAGTGGGTGAGTCCAGAGGAGGAGGAGATTGGGGGTCGGTGGTTGTGGGTGTTGGTTTGTAGGCTAGAAGAATTTGCAGACGTTTGCAAGAGGTGCAGAGAGCAGGATTGGATCAGACCAAGGAGAAAGCCTGGACATAAGCCATCTTTACCCATTTTTTGAACGCTCACAGCAATTGCAGAGATCCCTTAGAATGGAGGGATCTAGGGACCCAAAAGGGGGCCATCTGCTTTGGTTGTCTAGGGGATAAGTGGGTCAGGCCTGGGTGCTATATTTGATCAATTTTTGGGGTTTGATGTCTGGTGTCAAGGAGAGGGTTTTGAGGTTATCCAAGAGGCATTGTAGGGGAGAGTCGACCCGCAGAGAGGACATATTACCCATGTCGCTAACGTAGTATAAGGGGGAGGGAGAGGATGCAAACGTAGTATAGGAGAGAAGGAAGGAGATGCAAACGTAGTATAGGGGAGAGGGAAGGAGACGAAAAGAGAGTATGAGAGAGAAGGAGGAAACTGATTTATTGGCAAAAGGGGCGTCCCTGCTAGAGCCAAAAATCAGGAGTGCCTTAGTGGCAGGTTGGAGCTGCAGGGTTTGGTCGTCATCGAATCCTGACAGTCGAAGCTCTCGTCCTGGACGGAGCCGGAGCCGTGGGAGACCTTGGCCAAGGATTTTCGGGACCCCTCCTGGAGAGGCCGGATACTCCCAGGGCTGGAAAGAGGGGAGAGAGAGAGACAGGGGAAGAGAGAGGAAGGGGAGGGTAAGTGTCTCTCTGGCAGCCGAGTCTTGAAGGTGAGAGGACTAGGACTTTGTGAGAGCCACCGAGACCATGAAGGTCTGGGTGGGGTGGTGTTCAGTTCTCTGTTGTGTGTCTCTGGAGGTTACGAGTCCTTCGAGGAAGACCCACAAAGCCTGTGCTGGTGAACTGCCAGCTGGGAAGGGAAGGGAATAAGTTTGAACCCAGGAGTCTATTCTGCCCTAGGAAGGAGTCCCTGAGGGCCAGGTGGCCTTGAAGGCTGTGGTGGGGTGTTTTCCTCCCCGCACGCAGGTGGGCAGAGAGGTTTGCGGGACAATCAACGGTCAAATCCTCCTGACACCACTGGGTTTAGGACTCCAGGAAGGGGAAACTCACCAATCGAAGGCCGGGGTGGATGGAGTTCTGGCGATCGAGAAAATGGGTTCAGGCCATCCAGTGAGTGGCACTTCCGAAGGAAGAGGGACCCAAAAGTGGGTTTTAACCCTGTCCCGGGTCTCGGCACCAATGAAAGGAAAGTGACCACGACACTCGGAGCGACCAAGAGATCTTTCTGCAGCAGTGCAACAGAGGAGAAAAGAGAGAGAGAGAGGGGAGAGAGAGCAGAGAGCATGCGCGCAAGGGAGACAGAGAGATCAAGAGAGAGAGACAGAGCAAGAGAGCCAGAGAGAGCGGGGCCCAGCAGGAGGGAGTTCTTATAGCCCAAATCTAGCGGGGCCTCTGGGTCTGCAAGCTGCCTTGTTGGCACAAGGGGGGTGAGTGTTCAGTCTTGAGTGGGGGTTGAGTGTTCAGCTTTGACGCAAACAGGTGATAAAGGACCAGACAGAGGGGGTTTGAGTGCATGGGCCATCCTGCAGCTAACATTTGTTCAGCCTGTTCTGCACCTAACAGACAGCACATGTCACAGCTAAAATTTCACTTTGGCTAAAGATAAGCATCCAAAGCCACTGGGTGTCCTCTGGGTGTCCAATATGGCACCCGTGAGACTCCTGCAAAGGTCCAACCTGCAGGCCGCAGTACCAGTGATGGGAGCACCCTCAGGCCACTGGGGCCGTGGGGCACACTTATCTGCCTGCCCACAGAACCCATGGCAAAGGAAGTAGCTCCACCATGAGCCTCGCCCAGGGCTAATGCTTCCTGCGTACCTGCAAGGCCAGTCCAGGGCACAGTGGGAGCAGGTGGGATACCAGAGCCTGCAATTTGAGTGGACAGCAGAGGCGGGGCATTGCGGGAGGCACAGCCGTGCAGGGGCACCAAGAGCACAGCGCGGTCATGGACATGGCCTTTCCGTGCACACTTCTCCTGATTTTTCCCTTCTGTCCTAGAGAAAGGACGTGTAGTTCCATTTAAGACCCACCTTGGAAAGGTTGGATAAAGTACTTTCACAGGGAAACGGGCCACCCAGCCTCCCTTCTGCTGTGGATGGATGGGCAGAGCACTCAAACGACCCTGGGTGAGCTGGCCATTTCTACTCCAGCCACTCTGGGTCCCTGTGGTCCTGGATCCATTTGGCCAGGTCAACCCCAGGGCCTTTGCCCAGCTCTGGAGCTCCTCTTGCTGGCAGCCCTCCCAGGTATCTGCCCATCACATTCTCCTCTTTAGGTCTGCCTCAAGGCTCTCTAGGGAACCTCCTGACCCGGTTTTAAGCCCCTCCTCAGTCCACGTGCTCATTGCCTGCTTACTCTCCTCCAGAGCCCGTCTCACTAACGTAGTCTGCATCTTCCTCACTAATTTTCAGATTGATTCGCTTCCCGGTCCCAGGTGGAAGGCAGACTCCTGGAGACAGAGTGACCTCCATGTTCCTGGCGCTCCTTGGTCTGCTGCCTGGGTCCACCCTCTCTGAAATTCTGCCTGAGAACGAGACCAGCCGCTGCCTTCCTTGCGAGCCGGGACCCTGCAGAGGTCTTTTTCTTGGGGTGGTTTGTCGAATCTGCCCTGAATCCTGGTGGGTGGAGTCCGAGAGGCAGGGGGACGACACCTTGAACACCAAGCTGGGTGCTGCTTGTCCTGTTCCACGTGCCCTGCCCTGACCAGGGAGAGGGGGCAGGCAGCGTGTGGCCGGCGGGAGGCCTGCCTTGCTGGGTGGAGGACCAGCCGTGCCCTCTGGGGAAGCTCAGCAGGCGGAAGCTACCCAGGCCCTCCCTGGAGGGCGTGTGCCCCTCTGCCCCAGCTCAGAAGTGTCCCCTGACCAGTGTGGACCCAGGCTTCCTGTGTGCTCCCTGCTGTGTGCTCTCCAGGGACAGGGGTGGCGCAGAGGAAGACCAGGCCCGGAGCAGGGACCGACAGCCCTGCGCCCCGCGACCCGCACACGTGCACTCACATCACACTCAGGGTGCACGAGGGTGCTCGCCAGGGCGTCCTCAGCACACGTCGCACACTGACCCGGGCCTTCAGAGAGGATCTGGGGTGGGCCGCTTTAGGTCCATTTGAATCAGGTAATTAGTTTAGAGACAGAAAATACATACAGTCTTAATTTTTTCAACATGAGTGAGAACTGCTTTAGGAGTTGCGTGTGGTGTGTTATAAAAATATCTCCTTTTAATTGTGTTTATTTACTAGGTGAATCCCACGGGCAGTGAGTGGGTGAGCTTGGCCACGGCCTGCAGCCTTGCCCCCTCGCCTCACGTCCACACTCTGCCTGTGACCATCTGTGATGGAATTTCACGTCCAGCCTTAACTTAGGTTTGCAGGTGACCGTCTAAGGTTTTGTCCACCTCACAAGAGGCCAGGCTGGCTCTCAGTTTGGGATCTCTGGCTTCGGGTCTTGAGCTGTTTGCTGAGAAAACCCTACAGTGGATTCGAGGGCTGAGCTGGGCTCCTCAGCTGGCACTCCGCAGCGTGTGGCCTTGGAAATCACTTGGCTTTCCTCAATTCAGGAAATGGAGCCTCCGCAGGAGTCCAGATGGCAGGAGACCATGCGCTGGTCCTACCTGGGATCTACGGACTATCGGTGCGAAGGCTTCAGGGAGCAGGAAGCCCCCCGGTGCAGACGGGGTCAGAGCGGGATCAGGCAGAGGCAGCTCCCCGCAGCCATGGCCCTGTCTGCTCCTGTTTCCCTCCCAGGACCCTTCTCCGCACACCCGTGGTCTCCTCATCTCCCTCTTCTGTCTACCTCCTCCCGCTAGAGCGTCTCCTCATCTCCCTCTTCTGTCTACCTCCTCCCGCTAGAGCGTCTCCTCATCTCCCTCTTCTGTCTACCTCCTCCCGCTAGAGCGGAAGCTGCTCAGGGGTGGGTTTTGAGTTTCACTCCGCAGACCACGTGGGTCTCCTTCGTCATGCACATGGAGAGCTGGGGAGAAGGAGGGCGTGTGGGTGGGGGGACCTTCTGTAAGAAGGGGCACCGTCCCCAGCTCCTCTCCCCAAGGTCTGAGGTTACTCCAAGGGGCCAGAAGGGTCTGGGAAGAGTGCTAAAGGAAGGGCGTAGGTTTGACCCCGTGTGACAAGGTACCTGTCCCCTTGGCATCCTGCTGTGGGCCTGGGGACTGGGTGTGTCCTGCCCAACACCGTGCGTGACAGGTGACAGCTCAGGTCCTGGGCACCTGGCTGTGGCAGACTGCTGATTTCTTGCAGGGGGCGGGCAGGGAAGGCAGAACAGGCAGAGAACCATTTCTTCTGCCTGGAGTTCTGACTCTGGTGGAGTGCATAGGTTTTGGAGGGATCAGGTAGTTCGTTTGGAAAACAGAGAAAACACGGCCACGTCTGCAGCCCCAGTTGGCCGCACAGGCAACACCCTTCTGCATGGAGTGAACAAGAAGCATGAGCTGTGTTTGAAACTGTCTTTGAGCCTCCGAGTAAAATACAGGCTTTTGGTTTTTTAAAAATCAGACACGTCCTTGTTCTCTCTGTCGAGTCATTACAGAGCCAGACCCGGAGCTTTACAGTTTTCTAACCAGGGAGAAATCCTGGGTGGATTTCCAGGGTCCCTGGGCTGCTGCCGCATGCCCCAGGCTCACTCCTGCGCAGAACAAGTTGTGTGTGCTCCCGTCCTGCAGCCGCGCCCAGTCCGCATGGCTCCTGGCTTCAGGTGAACCAGCAAGGGAGAAAGTACAGACGCCTCCTACCCCTGAGGTCACAGTCCCTATGCAGGGACACAGGGCTCCTTTTCTAAAATTGGCGCACAGCGCTGCTTCCTCCAGGGCGGAGCATGCGTGGGCTGCGCGCCCCCCGGGAGGTGGGCACCTCAGGTTGTTGTTGAGTACGTTTCCCCTCAGTGCACGGCACGCGGATTCAGGCCCTTTCCTTAAATCTTCTTTGTGGACACTCCTATTTGCTATTCTGCCACGTCTCCTTGCTCCCTCTGGACTGGTGTGTAGGAGAGTGTGTGGGGAAGAGAACCTCAATCAGCGACTGCCCACTGCAGAGGGTCTCGTCTCTGTGGCAAGGGTCAGGGCAGAGGGCAGCCAGGCCTGCTGTCAGGGTGGCGGGGGTGGGTCTGGGGGAGGGTGGGAGGCAGAGACCTGTCGGGCTGGGGCCAGCACAGCGGGGGCTTCCCTCCTTCCCAGCTGCACAGGATTCTCAGGATCCCAGGCCAGGTCAGGACCTCCCTCCGACCCTGTCCTTCCCACGCCCGCCTGGTGAGGTCTGGCCTTTAAAAATGCAAAGCTCAGAAAGAGGTGCAAGGCACCAGGCCCAGGAATGGACCTGCCCTCGGGACTCCGACTCCGACTCAGGCGCACCCTCTGCATCTCCAGGGCGTTCCATTTCACAGCACCGGTCATGGCCTAGGGCGGTGTCCACTGTGCTGTGTCCCCTCCCCAAGTTCACACCTTGAAATCCTCAGCCCAGGGTATGTATGGGGGGCCTTGGGAGGCGTAAGTCCCCGGGGTGCAGCTCTCCTGGTGGGATTAGTGTCCTTGCAGAGTCTCCCCCCCCACCCCCCCCCCGACCCCTTGAGGAGGCAGAGGCTGTCCATGAAGTCGAAGCCATAATGGGTGCTCACCAGACCACCCTCCAGACCTGTGGCCTTGGACTTCAGCTTCCAGAGCTGGGAGACTCTTCTATTGTGGGTATGCGCCCCAGGTTGTGGCCTGGTCAGCAGCGTGGACTTGGACAGCAGTGGGTCAGGGAAGGGCCAGGACCCCTCTCCTAGCCTTGCTCTTGGGTGTCAGCCCCTTTCTCTTGTAGGATTGCCTTTGGACCAGACCTGCCTGCGACAGTCTCTCTGGGTCTCCAGAGCTTGCCTGGCTGGGAGGGACTCTCGAGTCTGCCCCGTGTGCTCCAGGGCCGGCCTGTGCCCAGGGTCTTCCCCAGGATTTGTGGGAAATCAGGCACTAAATCTTTCAGGACAAATTAAAGAGAAAAGACACTTGGTTGTGTTGAATACATACTGTATTTAACTTTTTGTCTTTAATCCCAGAGAAGTGAAATGCGACATCTGTTTGAGTTTATGCAACATCCAGACCGACGACCCAGAATCCCTAGTGAAGTCGTTTTAAGGCACTCTGCAGAGCCGGCTTCGTCTCTTCCTCCTTGGGTTTCCTCCAAACCGTAGCAGGACACCTGGGGTCTCGTTCTTCGAAGGGATACGCACATGCTCACGCTCCTCACCTGCGGGTTTGTGCCGGCCACCCTGAACACAGCGCAACTCCAGCGGGGGCCGGGAGGGGAGGGAGCCTCGGAGGCTAGAGGCAGAGGGACTCACAGGTGTCTGGACCAAGGGGGCAGCACAGAGGGGAGGGCGGGAGGAAGCTGGGCAGGCGGGGACCAGATGGCTGATGCCCTGTGCGAGGACAGGCTGCTTCCCATGAGGTTCAGACTAACTTAGCCTGTTTCTGGGCTTTTCTCTTCCACGTTAGAGATGGGGCCAGTGCAGGGACATCTCAGAGGAAGGGAAGTGTGCTTGGTGAGTGTGCTTCTGCAGCGTGGAGGGCTGGTCTCAGGATGGGTGTGACTCAGGGCTCTGAAATGCCCTTCTGATAAGAAATAATCTCCCTGGCTGGCCTGAAGTTCCCACCGCTACAGCCACTCCTTCAGATTAAGGCATGATTCGTAGCCCCTGTTAAAACAAATGCTACCTGTGAAGCGTGACTCTCGACTCTTTAGCACCCACTGACTGAATGTCACCTATCAGAGAGCAGGACCCTGAGAGATGGGACTTGGGGCAGGACATGCTATAGCGGGGAGAGGAGGCTTGGAGGTGCCAATGCAGGCAGGGGACGGCTGGGCAGCGGAGGGTGTACTTGCCGTGGGAGACTGGGGGCTGCCCCACACCACAGGCACCCTAGGCTCTGGGTGTGTGGGGTGGCCGAGGGTCTGTGCCTATTGCAGCATTCTCTGTATGTCCGTAAAATGGAATGCACTGGTCCCCCGTGAAAATAGGACAGCAGATCCCTGTCGAGTCAAAGATGATAGAAGTCCCCAACTGTCTTGTGCAGATTCTCATTACCATAAAGTCAAAATCCGGAAGCTCTGCAGATCCAGGTCTTATGTGCAGACAGGGTGTGCACACATGCACACACACACTCACACGCACACTTGCACACACTCTGCAGTCAAGGCCTCGCCAATGTGAAGGGTGATGTCTCTTCCCGGCCATCTAGGATTCGGATGCATGGTGGCCACTGCAAGGTTGTTGGGCAAAAGACTGGCTTGGGGGTGTCATGACCCTTCCTGGTATCAGTTAGACCCTCTGTTAACTCAGGTGGCTCTGTGGAAATGGCCCGGCTTTGCTTACAGAGACTGGCATGGCCTTGCTGTTAGGATTGGGGCTTGGAGACAGGGATGTCGACACCGTGCCCTTTAAACCTTTGGAGTTTTGCAGACTGGGGGAGATGCAGGAGGAGACAGCAGCCTGGCAGGGAGGGGCTTCGGCTCCTAGAGAAGCTGTACTCGGGCGCAGGCTCAGGCAGGGCAGGTGCCAGCCTCGGGGCATGACTCTGGGACCTGCCCAGCTCTCCAGGCATCTGCTCAGGCTGCTGGGCTGGTGGGGAATGTTCAGTGGGGAGCCAGGCTGGAGGGACAGAAGGGGACTCCAGAGGAAGCCGGGAAACGGGAGGCAGGGACCTGAGTGGTGGGAGGGGCCAGGGGAGAAGATCCTGGAAGAACTTCTCGGCCCTGTTTTCACAGCGGAATCACCTGGTAAGTGAGGGACACCCTGCCCGCCCGCCATGCGGGGACAGCCTGCCGTGACTGGTTTGGGTGGAGAGCAGGCGCGGATGCATCTGGAGTCAGCGTGCTCCGTCAGAGCAGCGTGAGCACCGTGCTCTTCGTGGCCGGGTGGGAGCTGGACAGCCAGGACCCGCGGAGTCAGGAAGGAGCTGAAGGGGAGGGCAGGTCAGGAGGGCCCTGGGGCTCCTGTCCAGACTGTGGAGCCTCGTGACGCGGGGTCCGACAGCCTCGCTAGCTGGTGTTTTCTGGTGGGAAATCTGGCTGGAGTGGGGGTACGGGGGCAGAGGGAGAGAATGTCTCCTCTTTTCTGTGTCTTCTGAGAGGAATTCACTATGTTATTTGGGACCTACAAGACAAACTCTGGGGCTGATGCCTGAAGGACAGAAGTCGAGCTTCGGTATCATACAGACATGTTGCATAAATAAATAGGTCAGCACATATGCCAATAAATAAACCAATAAATAAAAGCACACACTCTGATTGCGTGGCCTCGGGTGGTTCTTCCTCACCCCACTGACCCTGGTGACACCAGGACACCCGTGGTCACAGAAGGCACCCATCCTGGCCATGGCAAGAGGAATGACTGTTGGCCCTGGCTCTCCAAGAGATCGTGGATGCTAGCTACCCGCGTGGAGGAGGGAGGAGGAGGGGAGAGCAGGCGTGCGGGCGGGAGGCAGGACGTGGGAGCCAGGGCCGGGCTACGTTAGGTGTTGGGGGTCCAGGCTGACCAGCTCGTGGTCCTCGGGGGGCTTCCCTGTGGTCTGGATGAACCCAGCGTTTCCACACAAAAAGATACAGCAGACGCGGTTCCCGTTTCCAAGTAGCTCCCCACAAGCCAACCAGCCGGCCCGCTGGCCCGCTGGCTGGGCAGGAGGTACGGTCGCAGGACAGAGGGTGTGGGAGGCAGGCAGGAGGGCGCCATCTGTGGGGTCAGCTGTCCGGGACATGAGCTCCTGGGACACCAGCCATGCTTGTCTCCTCCGCGGCTCTGCCACGCGGCTCTGCTTCTAGGCTTGCCCTGTCCCCCTAGGAGACCTGGATGTGGACACAGAAATGTGAAGGTAGAGTGGGCGTCAGAGACCAAGGACACACCAGGCCCTAAGCAGGTGTTACCCTCCGGGCTGCACAAATAGATCAAGGGGCGAGAACTCTGGAACTTCAAGTGAAGTCCGAGTGTTTGTTTTTACATGCACTTCTCCA